>NC_045549.1:24847279-25147279 GCF_009769535.1 Thamnophis elegans | reverse complement strand
ATACCCGGTGCTCTGGGCAGGCTCCGGTACACCCATACCGGGGCGTATCGCCTGCAACCCACCATTGGTGCCTACCATCCCTGTCCTACTGTCTCCATTTATTCATACCCATTTACTGTTATTCATATTTATGTTTATACTTATACCTGTTATCTTTTACATGTTTGACAAACTAAATAAAATAAAATAAAAATAAATAAACAGTGGCTTCCTTATCTTTAAAAATATTACATTTTTCAGAGCTACATAAAACTCATGTCTCTCTCCTCCATCCAGGCCCGCCTCATCCTGCAATAGAGCCACTTACTTTTTGTTTGCGATCACATAAATGCAGGGATTATAGAAGGTAGATGACTTTGCAAACAGTGGGGCTATGATTGCCATTGTGGGGGGGATTTTTTCTGGGTCTCCAAATGCAGACCATAAACACACAATAGAATATGGAGACCAAGCCAACAGAAACATCAAAATCATGACAACAGACATCTGTAAACAAAGAAAGTAAAAAAACATTGTAACTCCTTAATATTTTTGTAAAGTCTGTCTTAGGTATCTATTTGTTTTCTTCCTTAAACTTGTATTCTGCCTAGTCATTCTTTTTTTCTACATCTTCCAGATATACTGTGTTATAGCAATCCTAATAGAAAGCAGAAGTTATCATCTGTGGTGATTAAGAATGTACGTTGTAGAGAATTGCCATATGGCTCATATCTCAATCTGCAGGCAACCTCGAGCCACACAAGTTTTGACTTAAGTAATTACAATGTTATCCAAGGGTACACAAAAATTACAGCCACCATTTCTCAGTGGGACAATGTGGGTGGACAGGGAAGAGCTAGCTTTGCTAGAAAATCATACAAATGATTGCCCACATTACCCACTCTTTCCCTCCCTCCCTCCCTCCCTCCCCCTCCCTTTCTCTCTTTCATTTTCTCTAGCTGCTTTGCTCTTTTTACTACTCAGTCCTGTAGCCAAGTCCATTATTTTCTCTTCCCAAGTATCATACCTGGACAGCTGTTCAGAAAAGTTATGTCTGGCCCTGAATTGTTTCTCCATGCAAGTGTGGGGAAAATAAGCTTTCAATCCTTTCTTCCAATTTTTCCTCTGTCCAAGCAAATATCATTTTAAGTATAGAATTTAGGGTTAAATTCTACCATTTTAATTCCTTGCAATCAATACATAAATCTTCCTAAATGCCCTATTTGTTCTTAGAGGGTATTGCTTGATGTTCCTTATCTGAGACTTTAAACTAAATGCCAATTTGTTTAGGTCTGATCCCCTTCACTGGCTTGATTGATTGATTAATTGATTGATTGATTGATTGAGCCACTCCTCTCATTAGCCAAAGGGACTCTGGGTGGCTTATATTGTATGCTGGTTTCTCAATAAATTGTACACCAAAACTCAACAAACTGAAGCACAAGAAACTTGGTAACTTGGCATTGTCTCAATATCTTTGGGATTTTTTTTCTTCTCACTTGCATAGTGCTACCTCTCACCTAAATTACAAAAATCTGCTAACACATGATTTCCACACATCTGGCTGATTACAAACATTAAAGTCAAATATTTCCATAACAATCTTTTGAAAATGAGCATAGTGAGAAAATATAACAGGCATATTTAGTAACTGTTTAGCAGCACCTGCTCTTTGGAATATCTTACCCTCTAAGGTAAGATGCCCCTGCTGGCCTCCAGAAGAGCTTGAAGGCCTAGCTCTTCGTTGGCCCAGGAACCAGACTAATGGGGCAATTCCACAGTGGAGGTTGCTGCCAGATTGACGGCAAACTGCACCTCCCCCGCTTTGCTCTCCACCTGTCCCTCTTTTTGTTATCATTTTGGTGATCTTTTTCATTGTTTATTTAATTGTTCTATTATTTTATTTCTGTTCTGTTTACACTCTTTTCATTTCTTCCATTTTATTACTGTAAGCTGCTTAGAGTAGCCCAATGGAGAGATAGTGGCAAAGAAATGTAACAAATAAATAATAAATAAATCTAAATTACTATTCATAAAGTTTTCAGTTATTGGATATGCTAAGTAGAGTAGACTCAGATTGTCTTACTCACCTAGAAACCTGGCTTCCTCTCCCCAATACATACATATATGCATATGTGTTTGGTGTGAACATAACAGTGTTAGATATGAATGTTGTACATTTCATGTAATTCACAACACAAACAAACAATAAAAAAATAGGGTGATGAGAAGAATTTACAATACAAAAAAGGTATGAGATGGGAAAGCATAAGAGAGTGAAGTGCAAATGATCTCAATGGAGAATGTTTATATTTCTTACAGAAAGGAGGAAGGGAGGGAGGGAGGGAGGGAGGGAGGGAGGGAGGGAGAGAGAGAGAGAGAGAGAGAGAGAGAGAGAGAGAGAGAGATCATGATGTGTATTCTAAGCCATTCTGCTTATTTTTCTTGGCATCACCCACAGGATAATTCTGAAAAAGAAAAAAAGGCCTTACCTTTGTAACATCAACTTGATCCGACCAATCTACCTCGATGCTTTCTATATAAGTGTTCCTGGCATATTGCTTCAAAGTTTGAGAAATATTGTAGTAACAGTAAAACATGATGGATAAGGGGACGACAAAATTAACAGCAATTACTGACATAGTGTAAGAAACAAAGGATCTGAAAAAGAAAAAGACCAGATAACTGAAAACTGGTCTTTCTTTATTGATAGTATTGACACAATTACCTGAGGGTATTCTACAATTATGTGGAACTTAAAATAATTGAATTGGTTGATAGTTAATATTCTAAATCTAGCAATTTATTGGAGTGGTTTAGGCAGTAATCCAGTACTCATTCTGTAGAAATTATTTGGGCTTGCTCCCAATATATGCAAGATTCATAAGTGTCCATTCCCAGCCACAATTACTCCAAAATAACGAAGCATGCATTGTTAGATTACAATGCAAGTTCTGCCTTATATCATTTGACACTACCTATTTGCCCCTGCTAAGCCTACATCCATGTCTAACACAACTGTCTTTGAAGGCCAGGTCTACCCAAAAGTTCACACCTGTTAAGGACCCTATGTTTTTTTTAAAATTGCTTCTGCTTATCCATTGGCCCTTTCCATTGAGCCTTGACAAGACTTAAGTTTATTATGTTGGCCTTTGTTTTCCACCTACATAAATATTATTTTCTTTAAGACATAAATGAAAAGGTTAATACTAAAATAAGTACAACAATGTCATTAATTATTCCTCAGTAAACGATAAATGGATCCAGATTGAATAGTGTCCTGGATGTATCAGATTTAAACACTATGGATGAAATTTTCTCCCTTAGTGATTTGTAAGACTGTTGTTTCCTTCTAAACTGTTCATTTTTAGGGTTTTAAGGTTTCGGTGAGTTTCTAACAATACAAAATTATCATCGTGAATGTTCTACTTCACCATAAAAAGAACATACGTGTCATTTTGTCTCCAGTTTATGGTACACGTAGCTCCAGTTGGATCTGGAGCATAGCTTGCCCATCCTACCACAGGCATGGAGGCCCAAAAGACTGCATTGGTCCAGGCAGCAAAAATCAGGGCAATGTAGTTGTGAGTAGTTAATCTGTTACCTGTTGGCAAACCAAAAACATCACCACTATTTATTCTTTCCTATCATTTGTACTTTTCTATTCGAAACCAAAGAATACAAACGTTGCAATGAAAATTTTATAAATACACAAATCAAATGTAATAATTATTCAAATATTAAATTCATGTTCATACCTATACAATGTCTAAGCACCTAACTTCCCTCATTTAAAATTACATATTGTGTGTGTGTATAAAGACGATACGATTTGATATGATATGCTCATATCATACACACACATTTACAAACATTGATTAAAAGACTGAGAAAGTTGCTGAGGACATTTCCCTAGCTATAACCTGAAAGATCTTTTTTCAACTTTGTACCCTTCAGATAGTTTAAATTTAAAAAATAATAGTCATACCATTTGATAACTTGATGTTAAAGTAGATGCAGCCCATCATGTCTAGAGATAACAGAATACTGGTAAGCAAAGGCTTTCCTAACCCATAACTGTGCCTTCAATACTAAAATTAATGTATTTTCATTATGCTGTACTTAATAAATAATTGCTGGATTGTCTTCCAACTAAACATTGACTAAACTAGGATGTAGGTTTAGCAAAATTGCTTCATCATATATCTAAACTAAGTATAAAAATGGGACATCAGAACAAAACAATCATAAAGCTCAAACCTCTTGAGCTTTACAGTCTGATTCCAGCCTATCGTAAACTACAGGTGCCTAATTTTTGATGCATTTGACCTATTCATAATTGGCACCTTGGTTGCAATGGTCACACTCTGTTTAGTATTTATAAAACCCATATTTATGAAAAGGTAAATGGATAAATATATTCCCAGCTAATTTCTGCCTGTGGAGGACATATCTTCTTCAACCTTTATTTCCTGCTGAAAAGATGAGCATGCTTCCAAAGATTTTGGTTGGTTGCCTGCATGCATCATTTTAATCTTCTAAAATAGCCAAAAATTACAGTGCTTGGCATTTTAATGGTGTGAAGCATGTTATCAGAGCTTCCCATTGATAAAAGAATTTAGGTCAAGTGCTTCAGGGATCTTGGCAATTCAGTATTGAGATATTTTCAGACACTTTGGTATTTACAGGACCAGATTCCCTAGTCAATTCTTCCTCTGAAAAACTAGCTAATGAGGTCTCAATTCCATACTTGTTTTCCTTCTGACACTTGGTATGCACTCTGACTTTTTGCTCTGTCTTCACACAATTTAGAGTGTGGGCAGTTAGGATTAGGGTTCCCCACAATGGAATGCATGGCTGCAAAAAATGATAGAGTTAGCAGAGAAGGCTAAATTGACTGTTTTGATTAAAGGGAAAAAAAAACCACAAATACCTTTATTTCTACTTGGAAATCACTTCTGGACTTTGTGCTTGAGGTGGAAAAAAAATGAAACTTTGATTTTGGATTTTATTGATTAGATAGATTTGTTGTTATAGAAATGGCTAGTTTCAATTATTATGAAAAAGTAAAAAGTTGAGGGTAGATATTGTTAATGCCTAATTTTACTGCACCAAAGGAGTCTGAAATCAATATCTATTTTTTTCTTTGTCTCTTGCTTTCCCTCACTATCCACTTCCCTTTTCCCTTCCCTAATTTCTCTAATATTTACTTTTGGATTCTCTTTGTATATCATATTATAAATTAATTTTTAAAAACCTATATAACTGAAAGAGTGTGGGTGGTTAAGAAATATATATATATATATATATATATATATATATATATATATATATATATATATATATATATATATATATATATATATATATATATACATACTTAAAGTCACAACCCCTGGTATGCCCAAGTATGGGAGGAAGGTCACACTTCCACTCTCTGTCATTAGGCTCGTCACAAGAGACCATCCAGACAGAAACCCAATATTTTTTTACTGTTGCCTTTTTGTTACATTTGCTATATTTATGCTGATAAATAAATAAAGGGAGACTAGTATAGATCTATTTCAAGCTATTTAGCTCTCATCAGCTAGCCATACCCAAGTTGGGAATCGAACCTGTGCTCTATTGCCTCCCAGGCAGGGAGTTAACCATTTGAGCTACAAAGAACGACTCCTTATCAGCCAGCCAGGGTGGGAGGTATATACTTAAAGTCACAACCCCTGGTATGCCCAAGTATGGGAGGAAGGTCACACTTCCACTCTCTGTCATTAGGCTCGTCACAAGAGACCATCCAGACAGAAACCCAATATTTTTTTTACTGTTGCCTTTTTGTTACATTTGTGTTGTATTTGTGCTGATAAATAAATTTTATAAATTGTGTATGTATGTATGTATGTATGTATGTGTGTGTGTGTGTGTGTGTATATATATATATATATATATATATATATATATATATATATATAGTCACAACCCCTGGTAAGCCCCAATTATGGGAGGAAGCTAACACAAATTAAACACACACACACACACACACACACACACACACACACACATATATATATATATATATATATATATATATAAACCTTATTATCTCTCAATTGAAAACAGAGGTAGGTTTTGTTATGTAATCCTCCAAAGTACAAGAGCAAAATTAACTAAGTATACTTTTAAAAGGGCAGGTTTTTTAACACATTTTGTTTCTACAATTGTTTCAGTTATCTACAAACCATAGATAATGCAAGTAAACATAAGTAGACAAAAAACTCTGGGAAAAGTAATGGGAAACCATTTCAATATTATTGGCAAAAAATTGATATGAAATTCAGCAAGAGTCAAACTCAATATGAAGGAGATTTATACTTTACAACAAAACTGAACAACTCTATATGCAAAATTCTAATAATATAGAGTACAAAATGTGGGATTTCCCACCAAACAAATCACCAAAATCTGTACTGAAAAACGGAATGCCTTTATTGCACAATACTGAGCATCCTACCTATTTGAGGCTTGCAGATGGTCCAGTAACGATCTATGGCAACAACAGTAAGCAAACCAATGCTTGCCATTCCAAAGAAGATATTTAAAGCAGCATAAATCTAGAATTTAAAAAAGAATACATGGTTTTAAATGTTTAAAAATAATATTGGTTGCTTTCAAAGGTCTGAAATTAGGCTTTTCTTTTACTACTAGCAATAGCACTTAGAATTATATACCGCTATACAGTGCTTTACAGCCCTCCCTAAGTGGTTTACAGAGTCAGCATGTTTGTCCCAACAATATATATTCCTAATAATAGAATGTATAGCAAATAAAGCTCCCAAGAGACCTAGTCCAAGGTCTGGGAAAACAGCCACTTTTTAAAAGTTTCCAGAACATCCTCAGGATGAAAGCCAAACTCATCTACAATGGATATTATTCCAGTGGTATGTGCCAACACAGAGGGCACACTTTCTGGGTCCTGATAGATAGCAGCACTTAATCAATTGAATCCAAAATACATCAACTTTGTCTGATCTTACTGGCTAGACAAAAAATATGGGAGACAGGCAGTCCCTCAGACAACCTGACCCGATGCTATGAAGGACTCTATAGATCTGTGATGGCGAACCTATGGCACGTGTGCCCAAAGTGGCATACGGACCCATGCCTCCTGGAACGCATGGTGTCGCCCATTCCTCTTCTGGGTTTCTGGTGTGCATGCGCACACAATGATCAGCCGACCTTTGTGCGAGCTGGTCTTCTGTTTTTTACCATGAGCATGTGTCCTGGCCAGCTGATCGGTGTGTGCGCATGCACAGCAGTAACCATAAGACTTTCTGGCTGACATGCATGTGTGTGCTGGAAACTGGAAGTTCATTTTCCAGCACAGTACGCCCCCCTGGGCAGCTCCTCTTCCTGGTTGCGGCTCAGACATGTGCATGTGCAAAGTGCTCTCTTTTTGGCATTCGGTGCCGGCCGCATGCTCCATTTTTGGCACTCAGTGCCAAAAAGTTTCGCCATCGCTACAGATGATAATAATCAGCATCTGGAATTGCAATCGGGAGCTCACTGGCAGCCAGTGTAATTTTTATAGAACTGGTGTCACGTTGGCATATTAAAGCATGCCCAAAATTGCTGTGGTTGCTGGATTTAGGATCTGATGTAGCTTCCAAGTGGTCTTCATGGGCTGTCCACGTAGAACACATTGCAATAGTCCCAACTGTGAGTGACCATTGGAAGAACCTCACAATCTACGAATGGGCAGAATTGATTGAGATGTAGCTGGGCAAAGATCTTGTTAGCCAAAGCTGCCTGAAGTGAGCTGAGGAAGAACAAGGCAGGAGGCTCCTGAGGTAAGTTAACAGCACTTTATTAAACAGATCCGAACAGTAGACAGGCTAACAGTAGATCGGGACTCCGCCCTGCTTGACAGCTATTTATATGGAGCTGTCTAGCAGGGAGGCCAATAGGCGCGGCCTGGCTGTTGCTGGCTGTCAGTCGTAGCCTTGAGGACTAAAACACAGCCCCCCGCTCTTCAAGCATGATCTGGAAGTCCAAGGTGATGCACAAATTGCGTACCAGTGTTGAAGTAAAGAGTACAATCCCATCTAAGACTAATGATAGTTCTAAGATTGGGAGAAGGCAGGCAAAAGCCCACAACTAGTTGGCAGGATAGAATCTGAGTCTCTTTCTCCATCCAGATCCATGCAGTCTCCAGTCAATGAGACAGGCCTTCCTGTTGATTGGGTAGCCTAAGAGAACATGTAGAGCTCAACTTTTCCAGCTCTTATTGCCAACGATACTTCAGAAGAGGCCTTTCCAGGAGTGGGATGCTGTGGGTTCGGGTTCCATCACAAAACTGCGTTCGACTAAACCGCGCTTGATGAAACCGCGTAGCTGACGTCATCAACAGGGCGACAACAGCGCGGAGACAGAAGCACGCTGTAAATGCTAAACCTAAAATTAACTGCTAAACCTAAACCTAACCCCCCTAAACCTAATCCTAAACCTAACCCTAAACCTAACCCTTAACCTAACCCTAAACCTAACCCTAAACCTAACCTTTAACCTAACCCTAAACCTAACCCTTAACCTAACCCTAAACCTAATCCTAACCCTTAACCTAACCCTAAACCTAACCCTTAACCTAACCCTAAACCTAACCCTAACCCTTAACCTAACCCTAAACCTAACCCTAAAGCTAACCTTAAACCTAACCCTTACCTTAAGTTGAATCGGCTTGCTTTCAAAGCGCTATTTAAAGCGCCCTTCTTTCTCCGCGCTGGCTGTTGTCGCCCTGTTGATGACATCAGCGACGCGGTTTAATCAGGCGCGGCTTAGTCGAGCGCGGTTTTGACGGGTCACAGTGGGTTCGGGCAATCCTCTAACTAAGGATCTGCCCAGTTCACCGAACCTGCAAATCCCACCTCTGGTTGGCCCCATCCATCCCATCCCTCTCCTCCCAGGAGTCTCCACACAGCCCGTTTTGGAAAGCCTCCGGAGCCTGAGGAGAATGAAAAACAGGCGTCCCAGAAGTTACAGAAGTCCACAAATGGGCCTGTTTCCATCCTCCAGAGCCTGGGGGAGATTGTTTTCACCCTTCCGGGGGCTCGAGGAAAGCCTCCTTGAGTGGAGGAGCCACGTGGTGCAAGAGACCCCGTGGGGCAGGAGGCCAACTAGGCCATGCCCACCATCGCCACACCCACCCAGCAACCAGACAGAGAACCATTGCTAACATTTTTGAAGCCCACCCCTAGGCCTTTCCTATAATCTAAGCCCACATCCTTTTAACAGGAGCTACTGGGTTTGCGTTCATGACCACTGGGATACAAATCATATATTCTGCCTTTAAATGCTGTTTCTACATGAGGTTGTCACAATCAACCCTCCCTAATAAACTTCAAGGAAGTAGAAACAAGACTTTTTATAGTGCTACTCAAGACCGCCATCTAGTGGCAAATGGGATACATTTTATATTCCAATTTCCATACTCCCTTTTCAGCTACTAGAAAAGTAGTTTGGGTAGACCTTTGAAAGTGAAATAGTAACAAATTTATAACATATGAAAAAATAAGAGCACTTCCTGAAACTTGGTGAATGTGTTGGGACTGTAACTTCAGAAGTTCCCAGCCAGCAAAATCTCTGGGATAAAGCCAGAGGTGGGTTGCTAATTGTTTTACTACTGATTTAGGACCGCTCCCACACACGTGTGACGCTTCTGTGCATGCACAGAAGCGTCCCGGTGGGTGGGTGGAGCCTCCTGCCACCGCTACTACCGGTTCAGCCAATCTGGGCCAATCCAGCAGCAACTCACTTCTGGATAAAGCATTATAGAAATAGAGCTAATAACAATGCTATTTTTTTTTTAAAAAATGTAATAATTCTATATTCCTAGTTCAAGACTTTTTTAAATTTAATCAAAGTGGAACGTTGAGACCTATTTGTTGGGATCCAGTATATTAATTGACTCCTTCTAAAGCAGAGACACTTGTGATTCAAGTTAGATAGTTATTCCATCTAGTTTTGTTTTTGATTTGATATTTCCCATTAGTCAGTTCTTTTAAGAGGAGATGCCAAGAACTTAACAGTCAGGTGGTATGCAAGGTGCTTGTTGTGTTACATTAACAAACAATCCTCTCTTCCCAGAAGATGAAATACTATCTGCTTCTATATGTATCTCTCTCTCAAAAAAAAAATACACCCAACCACTCAAATAAATTAATGTAAGTTCTAATTAATAATATAATTTGTCAGTTCACCTACATAATCCTTTTTATGAAAATATTTTGTCTATTTACTTTATGGACCAAAAAATACATTTTCAACAATTTAATCTTTTCTTTGGATTTGCTTGTCTTTTGGTAATGATTTCCTTCTAGCACTAAAGCTCACAGATATTTAGTAGTAATTCACGGAAGTGTGTTTTTGCCACAAATGCACCAGTGGAAAGAGATGTGTTGTTCAACCCTTCGTGCTAAAAAGAACTTGTAGAAACATTTAACAGTCTGTTGTGTTATCTGTTTCTGAACACTGATTTGAACAGGGCTACATACAATATGTGTAATATAATCCTTTGTTTTAATACTCAAGTACCTGGCAACCCAGGTAGCCAAACTTCCAGCTTCCATGCAGATCTGAAGCCGCAGACATGGGATAACCAATACTACTCACTCCAATATCCGTAAAAGCCAGGTGAATAATAATAGTATTGCTTGGTGTTCGAAGTTCCTTAAATTTAATGAAGATGCTTAAAACAATAATATTACTGAGAAGACTTATGACTCCTGTCAAAAGATAAAAAATGGGGAGTAAGCTTTAGAAATTTTAGTTTTAGTAGATCTAATCTGAATTTCATACTACAGTATTTACAAAGAGACTAAGCTCATCCTCATCATATCATCACCATCATCCTTTAAAAAGCCTAATTAAATATTAGTTTTTGTGCCAGGTTGGCATAATAGCAATGCCACTTAGACTTATATACTGCTTCACAGTGCTTTACATCCCTCTCTAAGCAGTTTTCACAATGAGACTGTGAGTTTTAGGCACAAAGCCAGCTTCCCTTCAGCCCTAGGAAGAAGGCAATGGCAAACCATTTCTGAAAAAACCTTGCCAGGAAAACTGCAGGTACTAATCCAGGTAGTCACCAGGGGTCAAAACTGACTCAAAGTTACCAATAATTAAAAACAGACAAATTCACACACAATACTAATAATGCATCCATAGGGCAATTTATTTGGCTTTGACTTGGTGATGTTTCATGAACCCAATAATTATGATTTTTAATTGTAATTGTTTTATCATATGTGAACCAATCCAATTACATCATGCTTGAGCTTAAGTAAAGCAAGCACAGAGTTAATTAGATATTTCATCACCAGTCCCATTTAGATGGTAAAAATCAATAAAAAATACCGAACATAATATATGGGCAGAAATCCATTACATACTTGATGGGGAACTCTAGAAGCTGAAATCCATATATCTTAAAATTGCTCAAGTTGAGAACCACTAGACAATATAATAGCAAAGTGTTTATATTCTGTGATCCCATTAAGGAAATAAAAAACCAAGTTATTGTTCACAAATACAATGTTACTACTGATCAGTTGCTTAATACAAATTTTACTGATGTAATCTCAAAGAATACGATAGAATTTCATTTCTACCATCAGCACACCACAAAACTTCAATATGGGATAATACAATATGAATTTGACAGGATGTATAGCAGTTATTTAGTCATTCCAATTTTATGGGCTCACACTATACAGTGCATCATAAACTAACTACAAGAATTAGGTTTGCACAACTTATTAAAATATGATAGTTTATGAAGCAATCAGTTCTACAAATGTGGCTAATAAATAAGATGCATTTTGACAGGAAGAAGGGAAGAGAATTAGATACCTAAGACTGAAAGCCAACAATCTTACTATTTATTCTTTGAATTTGTTTCTCTGAGGGGAAAAAGCTCCCATCCTCAACATTTCATTAATCCTAAACATATGGAGGATTTCCTTCTTTTACGTATTGTCTTTACTTGATATATTTAATTTAGTGGAGTATTAGGTTGGTCTACATCAAAGCATGTTCCAGTGAACTCAACTATGCCAACATCTAGTTAAATTGATTTAAAATTGGAAGTCAGAAAGTTGTTCTACAAAGTGTTGAATATTATCTTACTTACAGGTAATAGCAAAAAGGCAGGGGAATTCCAGGCCCTTGTTCAGAGCTGCCATGAACACAAGCTTAATTCTTTTGCAGGCAAAACAGATTTTTCCATCCCTGAACTACTACTGTGCCCAGATTTCAAGTGACTAAAGAAGACTTATAAAGATTATAGAGTATGAAGGACTTTTGACTTGAAAGCAAAAAAAGGTCTTCAGACTGTACTAGGGAGCAAAAGTAGAATTTGCCTGTAATGCCTTAAAGCAGGGGTCCCCCACCCTCGGTCTGTGGCATATCAGCAAGCAGGCCGTGCAAATAAAAGACCCATCCGTGGGGTGCAGACAAAACACGAAACCACCACCCCCTCCAGTCCACTGAAAAACCACTCTCCATAGAACCGGTTCCTAGTGCCCACAAGGTTGGAGGGGGGAGAAACGACTGCTGTCCTAAAGCAATTCTATCCTGAAAAAAAAAATACTTGGTTTTAAAAGCTGCACATAGAGGGTCTTTGCCTATCCCTGGGTATTCCAAAGTACATTTTGCCTTCAAATCTAAAGAATAGCAATCCATTTTCAACATTTCACATTTCTTTGCTTATGTTTAATTAAAGCTGAAAAAAATGAAGTGATCTTTTTTTTAATTAAGGTGCCTCAATATTTTATTAATCAAATACATTCACTGGTCATACCTGCTGCAATCAAGTATGCTGCGATAATGTTGTGTTCCTTCTGTGAAAAGGCTGATGGAAGCTCACTATTACTTTCCACGGTCATAATAGGATAATTCCAAAAATGTGGCAGAGTGAAGAAAACTGAGAAGAAACGTCAAGTGCTAAACTCTGAAAGAAAGAAGAAGCTTTTGCAATCCTTTTAAGATGAATTGTTATCTTCTAAAATTTCTCACAAACGTCCTGCTCTCTTGAAAGGCTCCCAACAGGATTCTGATTAAAGAAAGCAAAGGGGCTTACATTCCTAGCCTTCAGAAGGGAAAAGCTTGTTAGGTCAAACAAAGAACAATATAGAGCTTTTTTTATTTTCAGTAAGATTTTTGTGTCTTGTGGTAAGAGATTTACTATTTTCAGAAAACCCAGATTTTGAACTTCAGTTCTTTAGGGTTTTATGAACATAATACTTTCAGCACTTTTAATAGCAAGCCATGAAGCAAAATAAGCTCAGTTTCTGTCAAAAATGTGTTATTATTATTTTGGTAAGTTTGCAAGGAACAGATTGCAGATGCACACTGCAAACCAGAAGTCTTATCTTAAACTATTTCTAACACATCTGCTATAAACTGGCTTACATAAATTTGGATTGTGAATCAAACATTTAGATTGTGAATTAAGCCAGTTTATATAGCAGATGTTATTATTGACTTTGTACTTATGCAACATGCTAAACCAGTGAAGGTGAAACTATGACAAGTGTTTCAAGGGTGACATGACATGCAGGTGACAAAGCAGCATTCATCAATACCCAACAGCTATTCTCAAAAGCACACCCGTTTCACATGATTTTTGGAAGTTGTAGACACCATGTGAAAATGCTATGCCAGTGTTTCTCAACCTTGGCAACTTGAAGATGTCCGGACTTCAAGTCCCAGAATTCCCCAGCCAGCAAAAGCTGGCTGGGGAATTCTGGGAGTTGAAGTCCAGACATCTTCAAGTTGCCAAGGTTGAGAAACACTGTGCTATGCTCTCAAGAGGTCTCTGGAAGTAACACAAGAACGGGTTTGTGCTTTTGGGCAGTTTTCAAAAGATGTAGAGATCATTGAAGAGCATTTTCTAAGAATGAAGGCCTTGTGCAATGCTGTCCATTCCTTCGTTCAAGTTTTTAATTATCTAAAATTGTAGTTGTTCCTATATATATTGTTTTACTATCTGCAAGCTATCCATCATCACCTTATTTGTGAGAGGAGCGGGGGGGGGGGGGAGAGGAAAGGAAGGAAGGGTTAAGAGCAACCTTGCCAGAGTAGTACACAGCCACCTGCTTTGTTTCCAACGAGCAGGAAATGAAAACTATGTAACTCCTTATCTCCATGACTAAACCAACATTCCATCATAACCTGTAGCGATTGATGGACATTCCTCTATGACATACATAAGATAAACACTTTCTACCCAATAACATTTCTTTCATTCTTTGTGTTATCCGCATCGTATCGCAGCGTCCTTAGTGTTCGAATTTTGCAGATCTGACAGCCCATTTGGCAGTCGACTTAAACTGGTGGTAGTGGGCTAGGTCAGTATTGGTCTTTGATTGTAACTAGTCTTAGCGCGTGCTCAGCAAACCGGTTGTTAAACCGGTAGGATCCCATCCCTGACAACAACCAATAGAATACATGTTCTTGCACAGGAACAGGAAGCTCAAGTTCAAAGCTCTAGAGAAGGTATAAAAACCCTTTACTCTCAACTCCATGTGGTCAGCTGCCCGGAACCCATATGGTTCTGCTTCATCATTAAACCATCTTTCCTACCAGCCTCTACGTTTCCAGTGTCTTTCTCCAGGCTTGGAACTGAACCAGATGGATATTTCTTCCAACAGTGTACCCACGATTCCAATCCACTATTCTCCCATCATTTCTTGTGTTGAACATTGTTGTAGAGCGAGTGCCTGCATTGTCTGTGAAGATTCTCAGTCATACAGGTGATGCTTTTTCTTGTTTGTTTTTTTAGAAAATGTTTTGCTTATTATCCAAATTTCTTGGAGAAGAAACAAAATGTTTTCAAAGAAAAAAAAACCAAGACAGTGCAGTTGCTTTTTTGGAAAAAATACTTGCATTCTTCTACTAACCAATGATAGGACTAACAACACTTAACCTATGACATATCATTGCTTTCCTCTTTGCAGCTTCCAATTTCTGAGTCTTTTTCTTTTTTCCTCGCTCCTTTTATTCTTTTGTCTCAAACTGAATACTACAGAAACTCAGTTCAGAAGCATTCTTCTTATAAAATCCATGCTATTTGTTTTTTTGTCCTGTTTCATATCCCTGTATTTTTCTTCTTTTGCAGCAAGGCCAGCATAAAACATGTTTGTGTGTCAATGAAGAAGACATGGAAATTGTAAGAGAAAATATTTTAAGCAGCTTTTAGAGGTCTTGGCTTTGGGCAAGTCCAAGCTGCAGTCTGACCAATGCACTGTAAAAAGATTAATCGTTTGACATTTTTATTGGGCCAAAAAGATGTTCAGGCTATATTTCAAAACATTCTGCTGAACACCGTGGGAATTATTGACTTAATATATACAACTTTATTTAACTTACTACTCCAATAAATCAATTTGTTAGGCTAGCCCTACAATAATTATTATTCATATAGTTAGGGCAGTACAACAGAAAGCTATCAAACTAGGTACAATTAATGCATACACATTTTTAGGGATGTGGCGGCTCAGTGGCTAAGAGGCTGAGCTCGGCGATTAAAAGGTCTGAAGTTCGAATCCCTAGTGCCGTGTAACGGAGTGAGCTCCCATTACTTGTCCCAGCTTCTGCCAACCTAACAATTCGAAAGCATGTAAAAATGCAAGTAGAAAAACAGGGACCACCTTTGGTGGGAAGGTAACAGTGTTCCGTGCGCCTTCGGCGTTTAGTAATGCCGGCCACAAGACCACGGAAATGTCTTTGGACAGCGCTGGCTCTTCAGCTTTGAAACAGAGATGAGCCCCCTAGAGTCGGGAACGACTAGCACGTATGTGCGAGGGGAACCTTTACCTTTTATTTTTCCTCCTTTCCCAGTGAACGATACAGAACTCTTACAAATAATTTATTTTGAAAATTCAGAAAATCTGTAAGTATAAAACGCACATGGGATACCTTATACGCAGAGATCCACTCATATATACAGACAGCACATTATACATTTCCTAATGTTACAGAACAAGGAATATTTCGCATTGCAGAGCATGAATAGAAAATAAAAGTAGTCTGGAAGATTCTTTCTTCAGGAAACTACAGCCAATACTTGCAGTCTCTCTCAAAAGTATCTTATGTACCTGAAACAAGAAAAGCATCGACTAAGCCTTTCAGAAACCCAGCTGCTGCTTTAATTTATTCATTTAATTAATTAAAAAAACTTGGAGGTATGGTTCAATCAGTTCATAAAAGGTCTCTGAAGAATTTGTTCAGCCAATCAAGTTGTGAATTAATTTTGTTTGCCTTAAAGCCTGTTATATAAACTTTTTTTTAGATAATCAGACATCACACATACTGATACTTTTTTATGTTTTGTCATTTTGACATTTAAACCAGAGAGTTAAATACAAGATACAGTCATTTTCATCTCATATTCAGCATCGAACACATGGAAGTTAAGACCTTTGAGCATTACTCTGTAAAACTTTATTGGCCGCTGCATTAGAAATGCTAAAGTATTATATTTCAAATCCTAATTAAGATTTTAGAATCCTTGGTACTCTGAGTTTGATTTGTTTGCCTGAGACATTGCGTTACCCAACTGTTGTGGCTGGTCAGCTGCCAGCAGAGCTAGCTGCAGAGACAGAGGCAAAGCCAGGGTCTTCCATCCTCCCCCAGGTGGAGAGGCAGCCATCTTTGGGGGCAGATCTGAGTGAGGGGGAGGAAGAGATGGGGCCCATCCAGGGGTGCACTTCAAAAATTTCACCAACAGGATCTCTGCCTGATTGCTGGGTGGGCGTGGCCTAATCGGCCTCCTGCGCCACCAGGTGTGTGTGTTTTAGCCTTCCCCAGACGAGATTATTCTCAAGCCTCTGGGAGGGCAAAAACTACCTCCCACAGGCTCCAGAGGCCTTCCGGGAGGCCCATTTTTCCCTTTCTTGAGCCTCTGTGCGGGGACTGCACTTACCTCGCATCCAAAACCGGCCATGTGGAGACTCCTTGGAGAGACGGGGTGGCAGGGGAGGGGCCAGCCAGGGGTGGGATTTGAAGGTTCTCCAAATCGGCCATGTTAGCTACGGGTTCTCCTGAACCTGGCCGAACCTGTAGCAGCCCACTCCTGCTCCCCCCCTCATATGCGCATATGCGCAGAGAGGAATAGAGAGGAGAGCAAAGGAAAGCACTAAGCCGGCTCTCAGGGACACTAGTTAGCCCCTCCCTGACTGGGAAATAAATAGGATGGGTTAGGGAGTGGCTGGTTGTCTCAGACATTCATTTTTAGGATACAGCAAGCAATTCGGATTTCTAGATCTGAATCATGTCTGTTGGGCCTAATTACATTTGGTTTTTTGTTTATCCACATGAATAGAAGACTGTTCCTACTCTGTTTGAAAAGCAGTTTGTGTTTACTCGTGAGTAAACAGCTTATCATTACTTGCCAAGGCTGGGTAAGAACATCCACTACATAACATCATTGATACTCTGATACATTGATCACCAGATAATGTTCCCGAGCTGGGTAATGAAAAATCTGCAAGCAAACAAGCAACTCAAAGAGCACAAGGACTCCACAGTTCAATCCTGAGATAAATATATGTTTTCTATTGGAACTTATTAAAATACAATACAATAGCAGAATTGGAAGGGACTTTGGAGGTCTTCTAGTCCAACCCCCTGCCTAGGCAGGAAACCCTATACTGTTTCAGACAAACGGCTATCCAACATCTTCTTAAAAACTTCCAGTGTTGGGGCATTCACAACTTCTGGAGGGAAGCTGTTCCACTGATTAATTGTTCTGTCAGGAAATTTCTCCTCCGTTTCTTCTCTCCTTAATTAGTTTACACCCATTGCTTCTTGTTCTGCCCTCAGGTGCTTTTATATGTTTTAATACATTTGGAGTGGATCTATAAATTATTTTAAAATCAACTTCCAGAAATCCAAAATATTTTTATTTGACATTTTAAAGTAGACACCTTTGAAAGTTGTTATTTAGTTTCACTGAAGATATAAGGGGATAAATTCTTGATATTAAAAACAGTCCCTTTTAAAAAGTTTAAGAATAACCTTCCACTTAATGTCTCCAAATAATGACATAGATTGCAGGCCAGATATCTAGTTCTTAAAACTGTTGCATATTAAAAGAAACCTATGAACTTTTGGCATGGTAACACTTTACTCTTCAGCTAACTGTATGCTTAAAATGGTTTCCATTTTGTATCATTCAAGTTCATAAGAAGTCTTCTCTTTACATTTCTCTAATGAAGCCATAAATGTCCTGTTTCCAGCAGCTCCACTCAGTATCCTCTTCCTAATATGAAAATAAAACAAGAAAAATTAGATCTTCCATAAGATACAGGTAAAAGGTTCCCCTCTCACATATGTGCTAGTCGTTCTTGACTCTAGGGAGCTGTGCTCATCTCCGTTTCAAAGCCGAAGAGCCAGCGCTGTCCAAAGAGGTCTCCGTGGTCATGTGGCTGGCATGACTAAATACCAAAGGTGCACGGAATGCTGTTACCTTCCCACCAAAGTGGTCCCAATTTTTCTACTTGCATTTTTACATGCTTTCAAACTGCTAGGTTGGCAGAAGCTGGCACAAGTGACAGGAGCTCACTCCGTTACGCGATGCTAGGAATTTGAACTGCCAAACTTCCGACCTTTCTGATCGACAAGCTCAGTGTCTTAGCCACTGAGCCATCTAGATCTTCCATATCTAGTCTCAAAAAGATGTAAAGCTTGGCTGTGGCATTGTCTTTTATCTCACAACTGCTTGGATTAATTTTGATATCCCTTTAGTAAAATTCAACTGTAATTTTTCCAGAGTGACATTTTTTTCCACAAAAGTGGCAGCCAATAGTCCCCTCACTGAATGTCTCCTATACCACCACACCTAGATTATTAAAACAACAGTATATACAAATGAGTAGTTTCTTAACTGCACATCACTGTTAAAGTCCAGCATCACTGGATCTTCTTAAAAGTGCTGGATTGCACCAAAATTCTGGGAATTTCTGATCCCTGGCTTTTTAAATCTTCTATAACCCCATTTCTATACTGTCTTAATGTTCTTTATTATTTATCATAACATTGTTTTGCAGTATATTGGCATGTATTGACACATATTCATTCCCAATTAGCCAGACGAGTTCTTTAAGCATTATGATTGTTCATATAAGCTGTACATATATGCCTAAATACCTGTGCAACATGTTCTCATATTTTGCCATTGGTACTGGTGTTCACATTTCCCATTTAGGACACTAAACATCTATGATTAATAAGGAAGCTCTGATGACTTTGCAAGAAGTACTACATTTTCTTCTAAAGTTTGAAGGTCGCCAATTATCTGAGAAGCAGAGACCCTAAACATTGCACAGATAATACAGAATATGCCCACAACAAATAGCAAGATAGGTAATTATACTAAAAACAAATATCATTATGTTATGAATACACTTACCCCTAAATCCTCGGCCACCACCTCTGCCTCGTCCTCCTCTGAAGCCTCCGCCACCTCCACCACCTCCAAAACCTCTACTTCCTCCAAAACCTCTACCACCTCCAAAGCCTCGGCCACCTCCAAAACCTCGGCCACCTATAAACAAATAAAAGTAGAGGGGTGTGTGTGTGTGTGTCAAATGACTCTTTTACAGTATCCAGTGAGTGAGAATAGCACACAGAAAACAGAAGCCTAAATGAAACAGATCCATAAATCCATCCGTTAAAAAAGTATGCAGAAAACATTCATAAGAAATTGTAATAAGACCTTCGCTTATAGATAATGGAGCTCATTATCAGAGATAGCACCAGTCTTTAAAGCATGCAACTGCCTTTTTTTTCTTTATAAAAGAACTAAGCTGTTCCTAGGATGGGCCAGCTTAGCATGCAAGTAAGGCACTCCTTTTCATTTACTATCCTGCCGACTATCCAAATAATGTGACTGGGATGATGAACTGGGATTAACAGACAACTTAACCAGGGATTTGTCTTCCTGTGAAGAAAACTGAAATCAGCGCTCCCCTTCTCACTATGGTATTTTACACAACCGATAACATGGGGTTAATTCCTTTTTGCTATGGCTGTATTTTCAGCATCCTAAAACTATGTAGAGAGGTTAATTTTATGGAGAATGATATTCGGGATGCAGTATTGTATAAGACACTATTTTTTCTCTAATACGTTTACTTGAAAATGGAGGGGCATTTTATACACAGGAGGCCGAGAAGAGAAGGTGTGGTGGTCCATCCCCATCCTCCAGCTCTGCCAGACGAGCCTCTACCTTATATGCAGCTCTAGCATTCCTCTCTATTGTAGTTGTTTCCTGTATCACATTGCCGGCCTAGCTTTGCTCTCTATTGTTCCTGTGATGCATTTCCCGTGCTTGTATTACACTCTCTCTCTAATAAGAGGGCTTCTGCATAGTGATGACTTGTAGTGTGCTTACTTACTCTACATGAAACATGGGAGCATCCTATACATGGGGTCATCTTATAGACAGAAGAATACAGTTAATTCAGACTCATCTGTTCATCCCTGAATAAATTAAGTCCTCCTTCCAAATTACTCCATTCTCCTTCACATGTGAAATTTTGCGCAAATCCAATGAGCAGTCCTAGCTGCTGTCAGGACCATATTGTTTGCAATCTTTTAAAAACACTTTTTCCATTATTGCATAACTTGTTTGCCCTGTAAGAAAGAAGTCTACCTACCTCCGCCTCGCCCTCCTCGCCCTCCTCTTCCTCCCCGTCCACCTCTTGGGGCTCCTTTCTCCCCAGGCGGCCTTGGCAAAAACCTCTGCAGGGGGAGCAATTTTGCTGGGTCGATATAAAACTGAAGGAGGAGATGAGCGTTAGACTTTGCCGAGCTTTTGCTTTGGGCTTAAAGGTTGCTGTTTTCTTGAACCAATTAAAAATACAGGTAGTCCTCAAGTTACAACCACAACTGAGCCCAAAATGTATGTTGCTAAGTGAAACATTTGTTAAGGGAGTTGGCCTCATTTTACGACTTGTCTTATCTCGGATGTTAAGTGAATCACTGCATTTGTTAAGTTAGTAACATGGTCCTTAAGTGAAATTGGCTTCCTCATTGACTTTGCTTGTCAGGAGGTCCCAAAAGGTGATCACAAGATCCTGGGGCGCTACAACTGTCACAAACATGAACCAGTTGCCAAGTATCTGAATTTTGATCACATGACATGGGGATGCTGAAATGGTCATGTGTGAAAAATGGTCTTAAGTCACTTTTTTCAGTGCTGCTTCAATTTTGAACGGTCACTAAATGTAAGTCAAGGACTACCTGTAATCATGACTTATGGGATAAATTAGCCACATGTAAATCAACCCATACTTCTTTCAAGCACATCAAATATGCTTAATCAAAGACAATAGAATAGAATAACAGAACAGAACAGAATTCTTTATTGGCCAATTGTGATTGGACACACAAGGAATTTGTCTTTGGAAATTAGAAGACAATACAACACAGTACAATAAACAGGATGCAATCCTGTTTCCCAATCCTGGGAAACTTAAAATCATTTTTGACATCATACCTTTTTGCAAAATTGGTAACTTTTCCTTTTAGAAGGGGATTTTATTTTGTTTAATTTAAAAAATATTACTGCAAACAAGAGGCTGCAATTATTACCCAAATGAAAATAAAAAATGAGATTACTGTTCAGAAGTACTGCAGAGATAACCCTCAGACCCTCAGACAATCCAAGAATGACAAAGAGAATCAAAACAAGCACCAAAGGGCACCACTGAGCATGAGAGAATGCCGAAGTTTAGTAGTCATAATAGCCATTAATATAGTAAGTTACTTTTTCCCTGCGTGTCTCTGGATGTGACTGTGTCTGTGTGTGCCTTTGAATCAGTGTTGACTCCTAGCACCTACCTAAACCAGTCTCTGCAGTCTTCTTGGCAAAATTTTGGAAGTGGTTTGCCATTGCCTCCTTCCTAGGTCTGAGAGGTGGCGCAGTGGTTAAATGCAGCACTGCAGGCTATTTCAGCTGACTGCAGTTCAGCAGTTTGGCTGTTCAAATCCCACCAGGCTCAAGGTTGACTCAGCCTTCCATCCTTCCGAGGTGGGTAAAATGAGGACCCAGATTGTTGTTGGGGGCAATATGCTGACTCTGTAAACCGCTTAGAGAGGGCTGAAAGCCCTATGAAGCGGTATATAAGCCTAACTATTGCTATTGCTATTGCTATTGCTGAGAGAATGACTGGCTCAGTTTCTTTGTGCCTAGGATGAGACAGTCTCTGGCATTCTACTCCTAGTTCAATGCCATAGATATTGCCCTAGTGAATCAGCAGTTAATAAACCACTATTATTTTTTATTATTTGTTAAATCTATTTGCCACCTATCTCACCATGGTGGCTTACAATAATAAAAAAGAACAAAATGAAACGAACATAAACAAAAATAAGATGACAGAACAATAAAATACACAATGACAAAGAAACACCACAAGAATAATACATCAATGTGATAACACTAACAAGAAGGATGTAAGTTTCATACATGTTTTTAGAATTTAGACAGATGTTTATGAATATTTAACAGGCAGTAAGATAAAGGGAACATAAAGCAGGACTTACCTTTTGTAGTTTTTTGAAAGATGAAGCTTTCATATTTTCTGAGAGCTTAACTGAAAAGTACTTTCAAAGTGGCTTAAGGAAAACTCTTATCAAGATTTGTCACACATGTCTTTTTATCAATTTAAAAGTAAATCCTCAAATTTTATGATGATCCAATAGATAGAAATCTACAAAAGACTTTCTTAACCCATTCATGACAAGTCACTTACAGAACAAGAAATAGGAGAAGAGGAGGTGAAAGAGGGCACAAATGAGGTACAGGAAGATAACGTGGAAGAAAAATTGAAAATAAAATGCAGATAGAAGATTTCACTGGAATTTACAGTCACAAAGAAAAAGCAGGCAAAGGGGGAGATCCCCAAAAAAGAAACCACAAAACAGTAAGGAAGGGAGAGGAACAGGGAAAACCCTGGGAAAAGTTACTAGAATAAAAGTAAATACTCTGAAGAAAAGATACAATAACCACAAAAACAGGAAAAAGAAAAAGAAGAAGTTTAGGAAAAAGGGGGAGAAGAAGAAAAAGAATTAAAAGGGAAATTTTTGAGAGCCCAAAAGAAAATGGTTAAAAGAGAAAGAAAGGGGAAAGGAGTTACATTAGTAGACAAAAGAGAATAGCAGTAAGATTGTTATTGTTATGTAATTAATTAAGAAATAAAGACATTATAGTATATTGTTAAGTGTAGAAAAATTGAAAGAAATGCTCTCTATGTTTAAATTGAATTAGAAGATATATGTTGTTTATAGTAAAACATATAAATGGAGAAAATAAGAAATGAAAATTTGGTGTAACTTTGAAGGGGCGTTGAAGATATTTGTTATGTATTAAGCAAAATAACTATAAAGATGAAAATAATAGAAAAGAATAATTTGGTTGAAAGTGAAAACAAAACTATGATGTAAAATGGATTATGTAAATGTGAGAGTGTTCCTATAATATGTATAATTTGTATTAAAAAATTAAAAAATCTTGAATTAAAAAAGTCACCTCCTTGGAGTGATCATTAAAATAAATATGAAACACAGGAGCAACAAACTAACAGCCAACATGATACCAACATGATACATTCTAGATATATTGAAGATCCATATTTTAAAATCTCCCAACTATCACAGACATTAGAGTTCAATAACATAGGGAGATAAAAATAGGCTGGAATTACAGAACTCCCTACGTTTTTGTATTAAAAAGAAAGTACAATAGCACAAGCTTAGGGAAGAAGTCCTCCATTTCTCATGTCCCTCAAGGAAACACAAGGAGATTCCCCAAAGCAAGGTAGAGAGCCTAACTTTCTTTAAGAAGTTCATTAGTCTGCAAGTAATTTCTTATAATATAAAATGATCAGATGAGTCTAAGATTTTGCATTAGATTCCAAGTGCAGGACAGACTTCCAAAAATTAAATGCATTCAAAAAGGTTTTATTTACCAGTTAAAAATAAAAACCATGCTCTATGTCTCTCTCTCTTTCACACACAAATACATACACACAAAACTAGCAATAAAATTGAACATGACTAAAGGATTCATTTACACTGCAAAATAGTTAGATTCTTAAGAAAATATTGCAGTTTGTGATATCAAATTTGCAAGATAAAGGTAGAAAAAAAATAAACTTAGACTCTAAACAGCCAGCAAAATAGTAACTATATACCAACTTACATACCAACTGAAAAGGTCTGTCAATATTAAATACTAAGTGGAAAACTCAACATATATTCCCTTAGCTAATGCAAAAGTTCCATCCAACACCTTGGCTGACCTGGATCAGGTATCTGAGATCAATCCAAATCACAAGTTGGATAGGAGGCAATTAGGAATTCTAATTTCATTGTTATCCAGAAATATAAATAACTATATCTATAAAGTCTTTAGAAATTGAGATCAACCTGAAGAAGACTTTATTTTTTTACTAATCTAGAAGTTTGGTCAAACCAAAATGTCCAAATGTAAAACAGCTAATCTTCTCTTAAAAGACAGAATATGGTGGTACATACAGCTGAAACTGAACTTTTTATCTTTTCTTGTATATAAACAAATTAACTATTTAAATGCATTCAAAAGTACACAAAGGATACAAAGTCTCTAAGTTGCCCAAATATTTCATCCACTTTCCCAATCTGTTCTTTATTTTCTAAATAAACTGGTGCATTGAAATAAGGCACTCTGTTTTCTTCAGTGACACATTTACAAACAATATCATCTTCACAAGGATGCATAAACTGTCCAAGAACTGCAAAGAAGAAGGATTAAGAAATCAAGTTAGTTATATTCTCTTGTTTCTTCCAATTTTTCTAGTATTCAATATACTTACTAACTACACTTTCTGGAGGTCCTTGGTCATAACCGCCTCTATTAAAGCCACCACGTCCTCCTCCACGTCCAAATCCACCTCTTCCACCACCTCTTCCTCCTCTGTTGAAACCACCGCCACCACGGCTGAATCCACCACGATTATTTCCACCTCTCCCTCGAAATGACATGTCTTCTTTCTGTTCAATATGCATAACAAGTGTAAAAGATCAACTGAACTTCCAGTCACATGTATTAACCAGTATTATCAATTGTATAATACTCCTTAGGCTGCTAGTAGATAATATAGTCATTTCAAAGCAAGAAATAATTTAGCTATAAGTAATAGTTCAGGTTCACAGCAATTATAGAAAATATGCACTTTTTTACGCCCCTATAAAATCCTCCCTATGCTGATCATTTTAGAATAGAATAGGATAAGACATCAGATCACACCAATGTATTTTCAATGAATTAGCATATCTAATATATTGGTATTAAATAGCATTTTTGTCAGGCCTGTTAACTTCACAGGGTTAAAAGCAAAATATTCAGGGCAGTCAAAATCCTTTTTTATTTTTACCAGACTTCATCAGTAGAACTCATGTTAAACTAAAAGATAATCTTAATATGTAAAAGTAAGACATCATATCTTGCTTCTATTTCTGATCAATGACCATAATAAATGTTTTGATTTTGTTTCTAACATCTGGAGAGAATTATCTGTTGCAAGAAAAAGTGGTACACCTGTTCCACCTCTCATTACCCATAAACCTTTTCAAAATATCTTCTTTCTTATGAATTAGACTCTTGTACACCTAAAAGTTATCAAAAAGGGGTTTGTAATATTGTTTCAATATGCAAATAAAAAGCACAAGATACAATACTGTTGGCAATATACTTATCCATTTTTTTAAAATCCTCTTTTTACAAGTCAGCAAGAACTAACATAAAAAATGTCCACTCACCTCTTTTAGTGGTCTGAAATGCTATTTCAAATGACTGCAGTGAGACTTGTCTCTTCTAGTGTGTTGGAATACTGCAGTTCTGGTCACCACCATACAAAAAAGATGTTGAGACTCTGGAAAGAGTGCAGAGAAGCACAACAGAGATCATTAGGAGGCTAGAGGCTAAAACATACGATAAATGGTTGCAGGAACTGGGCATGCCTAATGAAGAGATGGACAGGTAGGTGACATGATGGCAGTCTTCCAATATTTTAAGGCTGTCATAAAGAGTGGGACAACCTATTATCCAAAGCACCTGAGGGCAAAACAAGAAGTAATGGGTGTAAACTTATCAGAGAGCCAACTTAAACTTAAGGAGAAATTTCCTGACATTGAGAATCAGTGAACGCCTTGACTTCAAAAGTTAAGGGTGCTCCAACACTGGAGATTTTTAAGAAGAGAATGGACAGCTATTCATCCGGAAAGGTAGAGTTTCCTGCTGGGACAAGGGGTTGGACTGCCAACGTTATTTTTGTACTCTAACCAACGGAAAATGTGTAGAAGGAACAGGTGAGATAATGCCGTGTGTGTGTGAGAGAGAGAGAGGGGAGGGGAGGAGAGATAATAGAACAACTATTTCCTGAACCTCGTAGCCTTATTCTGTGCGACCTTTCTTAACCATTTTTTTCAAAACGCCAATGAAGCTCAATAAATACGCAGCCTTGGGTCAAATCTAATTCGGGACTAAAACTCTCTAAGTCACTCGTGAAGAACTCCCACTTTGGAAGTCAAAACGCAAAAACAGATTATTTTTTTAAAAGTACAACTCTGCCTATAGGATCGATGCTCTTTTCATTCAATAATTTACTCTCCTAAAAGTGACGTTACATTCTCAACAAAACAGACACACACAGCAATCTTACGCGTGTGTATGTATCACAGTCAAACACACACATGCACACTTTGATCTACGAAGGCACCAAGGAGACTTCGGGAGATGGCAAGGCAGAAGCAGTCCCCGTTCCCAGGCAGACCTTCCCACACCCATCCCCAAAACCCGTGACGGCTCCCACCTACCCGAAACTTGTCCCCTTTCCCACGTGGCCGCCTCTCTTTCTCAAAAGCGACGCCACGGCTCACCTTTGATGATCTCAACAAACTGCGCCAGCTACTTTGACCAATCCCAACCCTTCTGCAAAAAAAGACACCGCCCACCAATGATCATGTTTCCGCTTCACTATAATTATGTTTTCCAGTGTGTCGTGCAAGTAATTTGCAGCCAGCTGCAAGGCATGGTTCACGCTGGAGCAAATGCACAGCCCCAACTACTACCCCGCTAATATCTCTCATGGGTACCGGTTGTTGAATCTACCGTTACGGTGGTGGTTCGGTTGAATCCCTTCTCTTACACCTATGGAGGTTCTCGGTCATCCAGGACATGGTTGTCCCAAAGGTGCTTTTTTTCAAGAGGCACCTGGACTTTCTGCTTTTTCTTTTAAAGACTTCACGTTTCTTCTGAAGAGCTTGAGAAGCGAAACGTCTTCCAAGAAAAATCAGAAAGTCCAGTGGCCTCTTGGAAAAAAACAAAAGCACCTTTGGGACTTCTTTCACACCTTTCCATAATGATAGTCAAAGAAGGCTCATTTTTCTTCTGTCTTACATGTTGAAGGTGGATCTGAGAAATGCTAATTTCCTCCGCATAATAAATTGAAATTTTCCAAGTAGTTGAAGATACATAAATGACTTGATTTCTGGTTTATGTGAATAAACTACTTCATTCTTCATCGGTTAGCCTTTTGTCGTGCCTGAATTTGGTTGTAACTCATTGATATTTTAGGTTTAACTTTAATTTATTCTTATGTTGTTAGTTTACTCTAGGATAGACAATAGTTTCAGAATTCATTGGTAATCACAATTTTATGGGTTTTTAAAATGTCAAATCTAATTATAAGTATTCATTTTAAATCCTAATCTTAATATAGTGCAGTGCTGTGTTGTGTATACCTAAATATGTTACACTTGAACAGCTCAATCTGATTACATGTTGCGGTCTTATCATTTCTCCTTTTTAAAACAAATATTTGGCACTAACATAGTGAGCATTCAATCCCACTTTTTGATATCACTATCATTCTGGTACAAATTTTTTATTTATTTCTTACAGCATGTGATCAGTTCTGTATAAATACTTTCACTCTCTATATTTTCTTAAATCCTTATCCATCACCTGGCCTGCCCAAGATCCATTCTTGTTTATACAAATAATGGTCTATTCATATTCAGCACCTCTTTTATCACCCTGGTATCTTTTGCTAATTACTTTAGTCTTACCTTAATACATCAAATTTATCATGTTTTTTTATTCCTTTGCGAGGCAAATGCTTGAACAGACTCCTGCTTAAATATCTGTTGTAAAGAAGCAGATGCTAACCCCCAAATGTTGCTCACAAATCTTCCTATAAAATCACTGAATGGGCATATGAAGATTACTTTACACTAGAAGTCAAAATTTGCAATAAACATCAACCTTTTGCTTAGAATACAACACAAAATCTATTGTATGCAACTGCCTCATAAAATCCTACTTGTTCAGAATCATAATCTAGAAGCCCATATTTAAAGAGAATTAAATAAAGGACTTCATAATGATTTTTTAAAAAGATTTTTTTAAAAAGAAGACTAATTGTAGACTAATAAGTCTACAGCCTACACACACAAACACACACACACACACACACACACACACAGACAAACTAGTATTTCCCTGAAAGCTCTGGTTTCATGCCTAAATTCAGTTTAAACAGAAAAGGAGAGCTGGGTTTTGCCAGCTGGCACATTCTCCTGATTAAATATAGCATCTTGTAGTTTGTTTTTTAACCTGGAAGCCAGAATGGATCCATCTGTAAATTTCCTTAACTTGCCCCTTATTAAAACTGTATGGACAGCATCACTTTCTGCTCTGTGTATCAAGGTTGAATAGGACTGGACTATTGGGCAAGCTCAAGTAAGGCCAACGTATTTTTGATCTAGTCTAGTGCAGCAGTCCCCAATCTTTCCAGCTTGACAGCCTGGCCTGACATTGGAGGTGACGACGATGTGAATAGCAGGTGCATGCACACAAGCCCTCTGCTTGCTTATGTAAGTGGAGGTTCGTGTGCATGTGCAAGCACCCTGCACTTATGTGAGTAGAGATTTGTGCTTGAGTGTAAGAATCCTCCACTCGTGCAAGGAGTTTCACACTTTAGCACAAGTCCTCTCTGCTCAAACACCCTCCACTCACAAGAGCTTGCCCATTTCTCTAGTGCCCTGGTTTCAAACAGACCACGGCCTGGTAGTGAGCTGCAAGCCAGAAGTTGGGGCATCAGGCTAGAAAGAAGGAGACCATGGTTCAAGTCCCACCTTAGTCAGGTGGGTGACTTTAGACCAGTCACTGTTTTGTGGGAAGTTATCATCCAGCCCTCTCCCAGAAAAATGAAATACTCTAGGAAATATTGAAAAGGCAGAATATTTCTCTGGATATGAAAAGAAAGAAACATGTTTTAAAAGACAGAATAGTTGCCTGTAGCTTCCTGCCCATCCCCACTGTTAATGGGCCATTAAGGCCAAGCTAGTCCACTTTTACATAATAAAGACTTCTCCACTCCACTGCTGTAGGGGGAAGGGATTAAGGAACTTTACCCAACTGATCACATGGCATCTGAGAACTCATCCATATCTGGATTCAAAACACAGCCTAGAGAGTAGCCCCTGCATGGCCCCATGGAGTCTGACAACCAATCAGAATACATTTCTTACACAGGAACAGGAAACAAGAGGTGGGACTAAACAGGTTATAAAAAGCCTAGCAAGCCCCTCCCTCAGCCCTTCTCTTCTCCACCAACATTGAAGCATGTGATCACCTTTTCTGTTCAGGGCTCAAGCCATGTGGCCCTGTTCAATAATAAACCATCTTTCCAAGCAGCATCCATGTCTCCAGTGTCTTTTCCCCACTTGGAGCCGAACCCAGAAGGACATTTCTTTCATCAGTTTCTCAGACCAACTCACCTCACAGGGTTGCTATTCTGGAGAAAATAGGAGGGGGAAGGTGTGTTGGTTATGTTCGCTAGCCTGAGTTGTTTGTAAAAGTAATAAAGATGGGATGCAAATAAATGAAATAAATACATTCAAGGACGGAGGAGAACATGTTTAGCCCACAGTTTTCAAGTGTAACCATAAAATATATCATTAATGATTTACAGCCTATTCAAAATAAACACTTTTTAAAAACTTCCACTGGTAAGAAACCTTTGATATATGCAAATATAAAGTTAATCCATCATCCAAAGCTGTTTAACACCAGCTGTTTGCAGGTAGTTGTTCTTCTGTGGCTGCTTTTCTTTCTATTTTCTTTTGCCTACCAAGGAATGTGTAAAGTTTGTCCCAGGATTATATATAATTGTGAAGTAATTACATTACTTTACTTTCCTCATTACTTTCCTCATTAAATTATAGTCCAGCCTCAAAGAATAAGAATTAGAGGTAGAGAATGAAACAGGTGGGGAAGATATCCATTACAGAACACTTTGAGAAAATCCTGGAACACATAAAATATACCTCTCTATATTGATGAGCTAAGGTTCTGATACCAAGACCATTGTCATCATCAATATGTATTTCCTCCTATTTTGGCAAGATAGTCTATTTATTGAACTGGGTTTCAGTCCACAAGGATTGTACCCTCCACCCCCTGAAACAGGGTATGTGAGTGACCACATGAGTGCAGCCCCTGGGGGAGAGTGTGTGAGTGCGGAGAACATACCAGAGCAATCTGTGACTTTCCCCATTGGTTTCCTCACTGAATTTCTCCCTGCAAACTTCACAGCCACAAAGTCAATGGGAAAGCTAGCAGGAAGTCAGAAATCTCAGTACTCTGAACACAGAAATATTTATAAATGGCAAAATGCAGCCAAACCTGTCATTTAGATCCCTGTTGCAGTTAATAAGTGTATGATGACATATTGTACAATACTTCCAGGAACCATGGGAAGAATGTAGAATGCAGAACTGTTCAGCAAGAAAATGTCTATTGTCTGAAAATGTTTATAATCTGATTTGAAACTTCACATACACAAGGGCATATTCATGAGACTCTGAGTTCCAAATAAGTATATTGTGAACTAGAGAAGTCTTGGATTTAAATATATTTTATTTCAAAAAACTAATAAAGCAGTCATTTTTTTTAAAAAAACCCTTCTCCATCATTAGTCATAATAAACCATACAATAGGATAAGATCATGGTCTGTGCCTCTAGCTATGGGATTCAAAGTTACCGAAAAGGAAGGAAGGAAGGAAGGAAGGAAGAGAGGGAGGGAGGGAGGGAGGGAGGATAGTGGGAATAAGATGTGGCTATTCAATTTTGGCTTTACCAAGTATCTGGAAAATGTCAAATTCCTTTAGGACTGATTGATTCTCTCTTTTGCAATACAAAACCTTTAAACAAAGTACACACCAATGGTGGGTTATGACTCGTATGCCCCGGCTTGGACGTACCGGTGCCTGCCAGGGGACCGGGTACCTTTCTGGTATGGTGCTCTGGAGGGCCCATTCGCCCGCCCGCACTCCTTACCAGTATTTGAGTTCTTTGATGCTTCCGCACGCATGCATGGAGCGTACGGCACCTGCCCAACGCTCCGCCGAGCAGCTGGAACATCGTGTAGCATCGCAGGAAGTAAGGACGCATGCACGTGGTGCGTGCATGTGCGTGGGTGCTGCACACGTTCATGTGGTGGATACCAGGCCCCATTGCACCATACCAGTTGCAATGGAATCCGGAACCCACCACTGGTACACCCATATCTTGATAGATGAAAAACTGAAGGGAATAAAAATAGACAACTTTAATATTTAAAACCTTGAGACAATGTGACATTTTGCTGTGTCATTTTATCATATTTCATACACGTTAAATATATCAAAGGTCTTTTATTAGTGTCAGCATCGTGACGCCATTCCTGGCCAATATCTCGTTACTTATTACTCAACATTTCCTGGGAAATTCAATGTTGTGTAAGGTTCCAGCAGTTTTCCCAAGCCACTGAAATGCCAAAGAGAGTGAGAATCCAGACAAGGCTTGCAAAAATATCAGCTTTTATTTATGGCAATAGCCAAAGCTGGGTCACAAAACTATATCCAAAACATACAAACAAATGCATGTAAGGAATAGCCACCACCTGCAAGAGTGGCTCAGAGTATTACCGTGTTTCCCTGAAAATAAGACAGAGCCTTATTTTCTTTGGCCCCCCGAAATAATCACTTGGCCTTATTTTCAGGGAGGTCTTATTATTTTTGAGGTGCAGAAGGCAGCGAGTGTGGTCACCTTCAGGGCTGCTGCTGGGTTGCAGTATTTTCAGGGAAGGTTTATTTTCAGGGGAAGGCTTATTTTGGCACATGCGCTCAAAAGCCTGATTGGGCTTATTATCCGGGGAGGTCTTATTTTCAGGGAAACAGGGTATATACATTTTAGGCAGATAGAAACCCAATCAGAGACAAAGAGTCGTTACCAAAGCGATCTTTAAAGCGTTCTTTTGTTCACGCTCCTGTCTCTGTCTATGGAGTATTCCTATCTTGTAGGGGGTGGCACCCCCCCACCCCTTTGCCAAGTTGTTTTTAGGCAGAATGTTTTAAGCATTTATGAGCCAGGAAAACTCCCTAGTTTGGTTCCTTTGCCAATAACAGAGCTTAATTCTTAATAAATTATTTCTAGCAGTATATCATATCAGAAGGAAACAGCAAATATTGGTTTAATCAGTAACAATTATATAGTAACATAAGCATTTCATAATAAAAGCAAATAGCCACTATTGATTCATATTAATTCATATACTCCTTCAGTTAGATTATTTGTTTTAGATTTTGTAATAGGAGAAGGCAAGAAAAGCCAATTTTCCTTTCTCAGCTAGAGATAAGAGTAAACTAGAAGTCTGTGTAAAAAGACACACAACATTGTTTCTATTACTCTCCACTTCCTTTTCGCCTCTGCTTAAAAATCTAAATGTTATAAAATGTTTTCATTTTTCTCTAATAATTCCTTTTCACACTCTACCTAAAAATGAAATTAATCTTATAACACTGGTTTTAATAGGGTGATCATCAATCTTATTAATCTTATTTATGCTACACTAATTTGATTTTAAGGAAGAAATAATCTAACTGATGATCTAGCATACTGCTGCAATCTCTAATCAAATTGCTTGATATTCCATGGTTTCATAATTTGATTTGTATTTTAGTACAATTCTGCATTATTTCTTCATCTCCAAAATAAGGAAGCACTTGCATTTCTCTCCTTTCTAACACACCTTTCTATTCCAAGGATTTGAGCAACTGACCAAACATAACCCTGATATAAACTTACTGTTTATTATGCAAATAACAGCCAATCATGATTGATGTATTAGGACTGTTCTACAGAGGCACATAGAGGAAGTGCTCTGTGGAAAACTGAAAGTGTTGAGGCTGGATTTGAAGGATTAAGCACAAAATAGTACATTTGTACTAGGCATTTTCTTTATATTACTTTTTATAACAGCCTTTTCAAGGACTTAGGGTGAAACTGAGTAGAAGAACCTTTTCAAAAGAGTCGGGAATTCTAGAACTACCACGGTAGAGAGGGACTTGCAATGATTTCAGCATTATATTTTAAATATTTGTTTATAGTTAAAAATTAAACACAGGCAACTAAGAGAGGATTTGAGAGCAAGAATCTGTTCTGGGTGTGCAGATTTTTCTTCATCATGAAACAAGGACCAGTTCTTTTGTTTATACTATACCTGTCACATCATGCTTTTGCACAAGGGGTAAGCTTTTATTTTAATTAAATTGTGGTTGAGATACTTTCCTTCCTATATTTTAAGGAGTATTTTAAGCAGTTAATACACCTCCTATAAAGTATATATTTAAAAATCTTAAGGGAATGAGTTAATTTCATAATTTGTGTTTTCTGCTCTTTTTCCTAGCCAGAGAATTTCTTGATAGAGGAATGTGTGAAGAACAATTACACAGAGCGATCTTGTGAGAAAGTTTTTTGTGAGCCTTGGCAAACATGTATAGCAGGAACCTGCCAGTGTAAAATACCTTACCAGTGCCCCAAAAATGGCACTTCAGTTTGTTCCAATGTCAGAAGGAGCTTCCAAACTTACTGTCAACTAAAAAGTTACGAGTGTCGCCAAAAATTCACCAAATTTATGAACAGGGGCAGTTGTAACCGTGAAGGTAAAAAAAAGACTTCTTTTTTTTTTTTTTTTTTTTTTTTTTGTTTTTCAGCTATCATTAGTAGGAGGAGACAAACTTTAAGATTGAAATGCAATATATAAATATTTTGACAATGATAGGTACTTTGAGTAATTCTGGTTCACTTTGGGCCAAATTTTCGAGATTACTATGTATTTCCCTTTCCTATGTCTGGTTTTCTTTCATAAATGGCTCAAAGAAGAATAGGATTGTGAGAAGTGGGCTACTAAAATGAATTGGAGGGATGGGGACTGTCTACTCTTGACAATCAGAAGAAAGTTCTATTAAACTCATATTTGTTTTAAAAAAATATTCTAGTGGCATTATTTTTTGACAAATGTATATTTTTGTAGATATTTATATAACAAGTTCTTTTATTGAACCATTTGTGTTTTACTGCTGTAGATTAGCCAGTTTATAGTTATAAAATCGATCTCTGTCTTTTGTAAGGTTCAGAAACAGATTTATTAATAGATTTTGCTGTGTTTTCTAGATCGTTTTAATATCCTTTTCAGTCAAACAAATACAAGCTCAGAAGGAATTGTTCAGGTTGAACTGAGCAACTCAGAGACATCATACATATGTGGGAAAGGATTAACCATCAATGAAGCCAACGTGATCTGCAGACATCTTGGTTTTGCTAGGTAAGATTCTCTAATACAGGGGTGCCAAACTTGATTTCATTGAGGGCTGCATCAGGGTTGTTTTTGACCTGGGGGGGGCTGGGGAGGACGTGGCCAGCTCAGTGTCATTTATATTGGGGCGTTTGTAGTTGCTGAAGTGCTCTGCCAGCGAAAACGGGCTCCCAAGCTATGTTTTTGGCTGTGATGGCCTCCTGCAACTCTCTGCCAGTGAAAACAGAGTTGGGAGTGCCTCCCGCAGCCCTCATGAGCTCTGTTTTAGGCTGCAATGGCCTCCTGCAACCCTCTGGCAGCAAAAATGGACCTCAGGAGGGCCTCATGCAATCCTCCTGAGCTTTGGTTTCACTGGCAGAAACATCACAGACTGGTCCTTCACTGTTTTCAGGGCAGCCCTGTGGGCCAGATCTAAGCACCCCATGAGCCGGCTCCAGCTCCCGAGCCTTGAGTTTGACAATATCATCTATGTATAAAATTTCAGTCTCTTTAGTTCAAGTAGCATCGGCAAACTTTGTGGGGCCAAGACCCTCATTCAGTTTTGTGTGATGCAATGAGGCCAATATTCAAAAGTTGGAATGGTCAGGAAAAAAGGGATGAGACCAGAGCAAAAATGTGTAATTAAATTCATATGTAATCCACAACTTGAAAAAAAAAATTGTAGCAATCACATACCTGTTCCTTTACAGCTCAGAAGAGGACAGCACTTATTTTATTTCATTCAATAATTTTGCTTTCAAATAATTCATTGCAATGAAGATGAATGAGGAAGAAGTGATTCTTTATTCCTAATTTATGGAAGAAACTATTACTACAACCAAAAAATAAAATCCCAAAGAAGAGAATATCCATAGCTCACTACTGAATTTCAGAATGCTTGGTGCACTATGAACTTGATTATTTGTTGGCAAACATTCCATTACCTAGTTACTAACATCAGTGGCACTGATCATGTTACCTAGTTGGGTAATAAAATATCTGCCAGGAAACAACAAAACTCAGAGAATAACAAGGGCTCAACATAAAAAAAATTGTGCTGCATTTTTTTACTTGGAAGGTATCACATCTATCCCTGCTATTGCTGCTTTGTTGTTGTTAATGTCTAAACACATAATTCTTTCTTTCTTTCTTTCTTTCTTTCTTTCTTTCTTTCTTTCTTTTCACAGTTATCTTTTTGTGCACCAACTTTTTCTAGCTCTATTCTTCTCTTTCTCTGTTTTTCATTCCCCAGTGCACTATTTCTTCCTTTGAACTTCCTTCCTCATCTTCCTCCTGCTCTTTTTCCCTGAGCATATCATTTTTCTGTCTACCACTGGGGATAGGGTTTTATTTAAATTCATGGTATTTTTACTTTGGGGAAAACATTACTTTTGCTCCCAGTGTTCTTTTTCCCCACCCTGAAATATAAGATAATCTTAAATGATAAATGCCTTAAATCATAGATAATGATCAAAATAGATGTATTGTTTGTCAGGTGGAAAAGTAAAAGCTAATTAACTAAGTGATTCATCTAATTTCACAATGCTGAGAGATGAAAATTTCAATATGTTTGATTTGATTTGATTTATGTTTTGCTGAACTGTACAGAGGAGCTGATAAGAGAGAGGATATTGAGCCAGATGAAGACCAGAAGTCACTTGAATGCCTTAAAGCAACCTGCAGAGGGATAGAGACCAGACTGGCTGAATGTGGGTTAAGGAGAATGAGGTTGACAACTGGGAAGTTGGCTAAGGTGACATGCAGTACAAAACAAAGAGGTTGGTAAAATATATAGTATAAATAACTAGCAATTTCTGATATTATAAATAAAAGTTAGAGACAAAAATAGTCTGCAATAAACTATAATGCAAAATACTGATTTTCAGTGTTCTAGTGAGGCATATTCTCTTTAAATTCTCTCAGCATATTTGTAGCCATTGCAATGATCTGGCCTTAGTAGGGTTGTGACTGAATCCTAATGGATTCAATTAGAAGAGGGCATTATGGTCAGAGGTGGTATTCAGCTGGTTCAGACCACTTCGCCCAAACTGGTAGCAGCCCGCTGACCCGCCTATCTGTCCCAGTTCTATGCACGTTTTTGAAACCGGGCGCATGCACAGAAGATGCATGCATGACCAAAGTGTATGCACAGAAGGCCGGGTATATGCGTGGAAGGGACGTGTGCGTCTACGCAGTGAGTATGCATATGTGTGGCGAACTGGTGGAAACTGCTGATTATGGTCAATGAGTTCAATCTTCTTTTCTGTCCTAGAAGCCAAAGTGAAATATCCCTGAAAGACATCTCTCCAGCCTTCACATAAATTCATTCTAGGAAGAGGAGTTACTACTTTTCTCATTAGATGGTTCCATTGTCAAGCTGCTCTTGCTTTCAGAATGTTCTCCCCAAAAATTCAATTGATGCTTTCCAGAAATGTTAATACAGGTTGTTCTTGACCAAAATTGGCCCCCCAAATTTCTGTTGCTAAGTGAGACATTTGTTAAGTGAGTCAGTTGACAGGTGGCTGAAGTTTGATCACGTGACCATGGAGATGCTGCAATGGATTTGTGAAAAATGATCATGAGTCTTTTTCAGTGCCATTGTAACTTTCAACAGTCACTAAATGAACTGTTGTAAGTCAAGGACTACCTGTAACTGAAAATAGTGGGACCTATCTATATTCCAGAATATTTGAAAGGCAACATGTTGAGTAATCCGATTTAGCTATTTTTTTTTCCACACCATGATTAACAATTGGGTTTTTTTTTTTATTCAACTTGTCAGGCTGTAACGCCAGAGAATTCCGCTGTGTCAATGGAAAATGCATCAGTTTAACGAAAACATGTAATGGATTGAATGACTGTGGTGATTCAAGTGATGAATTATGTTGCAAAGGTATGTTCCTTTTCTACATGTATCTGTTCTATATAAACTTATATATTTATTGCTCAGTGCTTAGCATAACGTTTAACAAAACCTTTACTTATTATATAATTATTTCTTTTCCAATAGCCTGCAAAAAGAAAGCTTTCCATTGTAACTCAGATGTGTGTATTCCAAGCAGCTACGTGTGTAATAATGAACTGGATTGCCTAACAGGAGAAGACGAACACAATTGTAAGCATTGCTTTCCAAAATTATTTATGGCTAGGTTAAAACCGTCATTTCCCCCATGGATATAAGCACTTGAACAAGTTTCAGATATCAGGTCAGAATCCGCTATTATTGCTATTTAAAACTAGCATACAATAGAGCAGTGATGGCTAACCTTTTTGTTGTCACGTTCCAAAGCGCGTGCCATGGATGTGCGACCCCCCCCCATTTTGCACTCCATCCCCATGAATGCATACACGCCATCCCCATGCATGCGTGCATCAGTTGTGGGTTCCAGATCCCGTTCAAACTGGTATGGCTGGAATGGGTCCTGCAGCGTCCACATGGACGCGCATAGTGTGTGTGTGTGTCTTAGCATCTCCGCAACACTCTAGCTGCTCAATACGCGCTATGTGCATGCACAGTATGGGCAGTGTGTGGAAGCCTTAAAAGACCGGTAAGGAGCTCAGGCGGGCGGGCCCTCCTGAGCACCATACCGGAATGGTATCCGGTGTTCCGGGCAGGCTCCAGTATGCCTGTACTGGAGTGTACCGCCTGCAACCCACCATTGGTGTGCATGACCCGCTGCTCTTCCCTGCACATGCACCCGCATGTCCCCCCACATTTTTGGTTTCCAGGTTGGTGCAGGAGGCTTTCCAGGCCCAAAAGATGCACATGGGTACTACGCAAGGCCCCAAACTGCAATGCAAGCACCCCCGGTGCATGCACTCCGTCCCTGGGCATGCACACATGTGTCTCTCGCATATGCCACGCCCACTGGGGATGTGTGGCAGAGACTGCAGTACTGCATTCTATCCACTGGGCCACCACAGCTCAATAGCTGGATTCCAGTTGGGTGAATATGATAAGCATAAAATAACAAATGACAGTCTGGAAATGATCTGATTATCAATCTGATTTACAACAGGGATGTCAAACAAGATTGGTTGAAGAGTTGAATGAGATCAAAGGGCAAGGCTTTCGCTTTGAAGCCTTCCTTCTTGGTTTTATGCATTTCCTTAGAAGAAGGGCAAGGGGAACACCTGCTTTGTAACATGTTTCATCTAATCCCCATTTCCCTCACTGGAAAAAGAGTGAATCAGATGAAATGGCTGGATGGAGTTAGTTGATTTCAAAACTTTGTATGATCTGGAATGTGAGAACGGCTGAACTGATTTCAAAGAACTCCTTTCCACAATGGGAAAAGCTTATGCCACAAACTGGCAGGAACCACCTTACATTTTCCCAGCTGACAAGGCTAAAGTACATTTTGTCATTGGTAAGGCAGGGTTACGGTTGGGTTCTTGGTATTCACTGAGCTTGGTTGTTTTTCATTATCTGTTCTGCAAATGTCAACAGGAAAAAAACAAGCTCAGAAAAACATTCCGTCCTAAGCAACGTATGTATATTCTCTACTAGGCAATGTAGGATGTACAGGTACACCTCCACTTACAACAGTTCATTTAGTGACCATTCAAAGTTACACCAGCACTGAAAAAAGTGACATCACCATTTTTCACTCTTACGACCACTGGATCATCTCTACGGTGACGTGATCAAAATTCAGATGCTTAGCAACTGACTCATACTTATGACAGCTGAAATGTCCCAGGGTCACGTGAATACATTCTGACAAGGAAAGTCAATGGGGGAGCCAGATTCACTTAACAACTGAGTTACTAACTGAACAACTGCAATGATCCACTTAAGAGCTGTGGCAAGAAAAGTTGTAAAATGGGGCAGAACCCACTTAACAAATGTCTCACTTAGCTAGAGAATTTTTGAGCTCAATTGTGGTCGTAAGTCAAAGACTAACTGTGTATTGTCAGTCTTTCTGGAAGAATGATATCCCAATGGGCATCCATCAGGTTTCTCCTTGTCCTCCAAATAGCTCCCAAGGGAAGGACATGGCACAGGTGAAAGTCAGTGGAGTCACCAGTAATGAAGCAAGTGGGCCAGAGAAATCTCATAGTTTAGCAATTCCAAATCTCTGGTTTATACAAGCGGGTTTTTTTCTCTCTCTCTCTCTGTCCAAATTGCTTAACTTCTCAAGGGCAATGGTGGCTGAAAGTATGCAGAACTGATCAAGAAAACCCGACAAAGATTTCTTTGTTTGAGGAAAACCTGATCACTGGTATATTATTCATTTTAATATGACTCACACATGATTTTACTTGGAATGAATACAATAACTTTTTTTTTAAAAAAAAGATTTTTGTGAGTCTAATTTTATCAAGTTGGTTGAAACAAGCTGCTTCACAGCTTGTCATAGTATGAATATGTAATTTTGTATAAAATGGCACTTTTTAACATTTTAAATCATTTATTTGTATTCGTATTTATTTTCATTAGGTAATAAAACTCAAAGAACTGAACAAGGTAAACTTCTTTGTATGTTTTTATTCCTCTATTTATTGTTCTAGTCTTAAATGGGATTGTCTCTTTATCATCTCAGCTCTTTGCTGGAAACCACTTAGTAGGGGTGGAAACAAAGTGATTGTTGTCTGGCTTTTTGTCTGGGGGAATAATTACTCTGAATAATTTTAATACGTTCTATCTGTGCCCTTGGAAATCTTGATTTGAAAGGGAGCTATGGATATGTTTAAAAAGACATGTAAAATAAATTTCATATGCATTAATTATAAAAAATAAAATGTTAAACAAGGACTGCAAAAATTTGGATGGCAAATAATAGCAGTAATGATTTATTATTATTTTAGCATCTATGAATAATACCCCTGTGGAGATTTTGGCTTTCAGTACCAAGGTTTATATTCTTTTTATACCATAAAAATAACTCCATGAATTTTGTTGTATACAGTTCATTTTTGATTAGTGTCATAGGTAAAGGTAAAGGTTTCCCTTGCACATATGTTCTAGTCATTCCAAACTCTAGGGGACAGTGCTCATTTCCCTTTCAAAGCCAAAGAGCCAGCATTATCCAAAGACGTCTCCGTGATCATGTGGCCGGCATGACTAAATGCCAAAGGCGCACGGAATGCCATTACATTACCTTCCCACCAAATGTGGTTCCTATTTTTCTACTTGCATTTTTTATGTGCTTTAAAACTGCTTAGGTTGGCAGAAGCTGGGTCAAGTATTGGGAGCTCATTCCATTACTCGGCGCTAGGGATTTGAACCGCCAAACTGCCGGCCTTTCTGATCGACAAGCTCAGTGTCTTTGCCACTGAGCCACCACCTCCCTCTATTAGTGTCATACTGAATATTAATTGTACAATAACTTTCTTTCTACCTTTCAAGGTGATATTTTTGACACTATACTTTGGTGTTAAATAAGATTTAAAAGACAAATAATAAGAATTTCACCTAAATGTTAACCATTATTCTACTTCAATAGAAACAGAAGGAAGAAAAGGAAACAACAAAGGTAAATTTGGCACAGAAAAAAGTAAACATAGACTGTTGTGAAATTTTGTGTGTTTTCGTAATTCAAAAGTTTTATTTCTTTTAAAACACAAATATTTCATCATTCCTCAATCAGTAAAACATTGAAGTACAATTTTTTATATGCCCCTCCCTCCCTCTACCCCCCCAACCCCCCTCCTCCTCCCCCCCCCCCCGACTTCCCAGAACCCGTACACGGTATAGATTTTAACAAACACAGTCTAAAATCTATTGAGAAAAAAGAAACAAAGAAATTAATGACATTCTGCATTGACCTTAGCTTCTTCTTGCTGAGTTAACTTTAAACAATTTAAATCATTTCTGATCTTAAGCATAGGCTAACTGGAATTTCTTGGTCCCGTATTTATTTTGTATATAGTCAATCCATTTTTTCCAGTCTCGTTTATATCTCTCATTTGAATGATCTTTAAGATATGCCGATATTTTAGCCATCTCGGCTAAATTTGTGACTTTCAATGTCCATTCTTGAGTTGTAGGCAAGTCTTCCTTCTTCCAGTATTGCGCCACCAACAGTCTTGCTGCCGTTATTAGGTGCAGAATCAAGTTAGTCTCTACCACTGTAAAGTCAGTACATATACCTAGTAAAAATAACTGAGGAGTAAACTTTATCCTTCTTTTAAAGATATTTTGCATAATCCACCATATTTTTATCCAAAATGCCTTAACCTTTTGGCAGGTCCACCATATATGATAATATGTAGCATCGAGAGAACCACACCTCCAACATTTAGGCTGTACATTCGGATACATAGAAGGCAGCTTTTTAGGATCTAAATGCCATCTATAGAACATCTTATAAAAGTTTTCTCTCAGATTTTGAGCTTGTGTGAATTTCACATTTGTTACCCATATTCTTTCCCATGTAGCCAACATTATTGGTTCTTCAATATTTTGAGCCCACTTTATCATACAATCTTTAAGTAATTCTGTTTCCGAATCCATCTGTATTAGTACATTGTATATCCTCTTTATATGCATTAAGCCTTGATAAGCTATTTGTTTAAACAAATTATCTTCAGCTTGAATAAAACCAATTTTTTAATCTATTTTCCACCTGGCCTGTAATTGCCCATACTGGAACCATGTTTGAACTACCTTCTCCTCTTTTAATACCTCCAAAGATTTTAGTTGTAGTACCCCCCTTTCCAAAATGAGAAGCTGTCTATAGGTAGTTCTATCCTGTTTTTGTGCTATGTTCATATTTTCAATTGTATGTCTAGGAATTGCCCACATGGGTATTTTGTCATTTAATTTATTGGTATTTCTTCCAAACCCGCAATAAAGCATTTCTTAAAATATGACTTTGAAACTTCCTATCCAATTTTTTGTTGAACAACAAGTAAGCATGCCAACCATATACCAGATAGTATCCCTCGATATTCAATATTCTATCATTAGTTAAATGAGTCCAATCACTAATTACAGATAGCGCCACTGCATCATAATATAATTTTAGGTTAGGTAATTTCAAGCCTCCTCTCTCCCGTGCATCTTGCATTATTTTCATCTTTACCCTCAGCTTCTTTCCTGCCCATACAAATTTGTTGATACCTTTCTGCCATTCTAAAAGATTCGCATCTTTTTTAAGTATAGGTAACATTTGAAAGAGAAATAAAAATTTTGGTAAGATGTTCATTTTCACTGCTGCTATCCTGCCCAACAAAGATAAGTGCAATTTCTCCCATTTTTTCATCTCTATCTGTATACTATGCCAAAGTGGTTCATAATTATGCTTATATAATTTCCCTTTTGAGGTTAAAATATTGACTCCAAGATATTTAACTTTTTTGACCAATTTTGTGTGTTTTCATTGTCTGCTTTGTAAAGTAAATTGGGAGGTTTTATTTATGATTCTTGTGTTTTAAAGGCGAACACATCGATAGTTAGGCAAAATAGGTCTGCATTAACTCCATATGCTCTACTCTTCACCTTAGACCAGTAGTTCTCAGCCTGTGGGTCGGGACCCCTTTGGGGGTCGAACGACCCTTTCACAGGGGTTGCCTAAGACCATCGGAAAACACATATTTTTGAAAAAATACGGAAAACATAAAATAATTTTATGGTTGGGGGTCACCACAACATGAGGAACTGTATCAAAGGGTCACAGCATTAGGAAGGTTGAAACCCACTGCCTTAGAATCTTAGGCGGTTTAGCTGGATGTGATAAAACTATTTTAGACTCAAAGCACTTGAAAAGCTGAAAAACCAATGGGGGCCCAAAGGAGGTATTGATATTCTACACAAAGATGTATTTAATTATGTGAACCTCTAGTCTATTGGAATCCTAGTAACAATCTGCAGCAAATGACACTGCAGTTTTAATCCACTACTTTACTTTTAGGTTTTTTTTAAAACAGATTTTATGTTCATGTGGAGACGAACTCTAATTATTAAACATCAAAAAGCCCTTGAAAGCCACATAAATGAGACAGTTTAATGTTAACAAGTAATTCTTCAATTAAAACAATTTATGTATATACTCTACTAGGGAAGTTTCTTTTACAGTACTTTCGAATTAATTGTAATGTTTTTATTTTCTTGCAGAAGAATCAAATCAAGTTAGAGAGTCCATGGATGAAGGTAAATGTGTAGATAAATTACTATAAAACCTCATTTTTAAAAACAATATTCTCTTTTTTCACATTTGGGATATGACAATGTTCAAGTAGGATTATATACATCAATTGAATGTAAAGCAATTTGCTAAACTAAAATATCATCCATTTTTAAAGTGGCTCTGAACGTAACTCAAATTTTACACGTCATTAGAATCTTACTATATTGATTTTCAGTGGACATCTGGGATAATAACTCTGAAATGTAAAAAAAAATTACAGAAATTAGCTAATATTAAATCTTTAATAATAAAGTATTAAAAAACCTTAGCGTGTGAGTATTATGACACTGCTTATTTGTTTTGTTAAAGAAAGAAAAAGGATAAAGACTTTGCTTCCAGTAATATCCTGTGGCATTAGAAATCACACAGTTACTCGTCGGAAGAGAATCATTGGTGGATTTACTGCACAACCGGTAAATGCAAAAGGTGGCATTTGGTTAAGCAATAACATTGATAAAAATGCATAAATAGTGTATTAATTGGGTGCAATAAGCAAAGGTGGGATTCAAATTTTTTTACTACCAGTTCTCTGGCGTGGCTTGGTAGGCATGGTGTGGCTTGGGCATGACAGGTTACTGCAAAATCCCCATTCCCTCCCAATCAGCTGGGACTTGGGAGGCAGAGAATAGATGGGGGTGAGACCAGTCAGAGGTGGTATTTATCGGTTCTCCGAACTACTCAAAATGTCCACTTCTGGTTCTCCAGAACTGATCAGAACCTGCTGAATACCACCTCCGCAATACAGGTAGTCCTCATTACAACTATTCATTTAGTGACCAGTCAAAATTAGAATGGCAATGAAAAAAGTGATTTCTGACTCTTTTTCACATTTACAACTATTGCAGCAACCCCATGGTTATGTGATCAAATTTTGGATGGTTGGCAACTGGTATGTTTTATGAAGCCACATTCACTTAACAACCATTGAACTAACTTAACAACTGCCGCAAGAAAAGTTGTAAAATGAGGCAAAACTCCCTCACTGTCTCTCTTAGCAAGGGAAATTTTAGGCTCAGTTGTGTTCATAAATTGAGGAGTACCTATAATCTAATAATCATTCAAAATGAGAAAATCTGGAGACTATAATGAGGAATTAATGTTCATGTTATAAAAGTTTTTAGAGATTCTCAATCATCCAGGTCATGGTTGTCCCAAAGGGGCTTTTTCAGGAGACAACTGGTAATTTGCATCCTTTTAGAGAGTTGTTATAAATTGTCTGCAAGGAATAAAAATCCTTCCATCCCCCACTATTCTGTCAGAGCTGAAGAAGCTTCTTAGATAAGAAGTAAAATGTTTTCAAAAGAAAAAAAAACCAAAGTCAAGTTGCTGTTATACTTTCAATCCTGCTTTTTTATTTCTCCCTTCTCTCTTTCTCTAAAATAGAGAGCTAGAATGGACATCACAAGTAAATTAATGTTCTGTAAAATTTGGAGAATTGCTATTTATTCTACACATTTTGCTGTCTCTGTAGATTAAATAATTCCACTGATGGTAAAACAGCAAGAGCTTGCTGGGTATATACGTAATTTTTTTCAAAAACTGTTCTGGTTTTTAAAAATGTATCCATAATAATTCAGATAGCTACATTGATTTTCTTTGGTCTCTTTCTCCCTTTTTAATAGCTTGAATTTCCCTGGCAAGTGGCCATTAGAGGCGAAGGGCAAACAGTGAACTGTGGTGGGACGTACATTGGGGGCTGTTGGGTTTTGACAGCTGCACACTGTGTTCGGTAGGAGACCTTTTGCATTGTTATAACTCCTTAAAGTTTTACATTAAGCTCATTGGGACATTCTTGTAGCGACAATTAAACGAAAACAGGAACTTCAGATAGAATCTTATATTGAAACCATAAGAGCCCAAATATTGTTAGTTTTAAAAGTATTCTTACGAAATCTATTCAAAGTTACTTATGTGGTTCTGGAAATATAATAATAGGGTATCAAATTCTGCTTGTAACATATGTTTGGGAGGAAGGAAGTATGCCTGTTGGTATTTGGTTTTACCTTGTGGACCTACTTCCAAGGTCCTTTGGATTATGTACAGTTGTGCTTGAATGTGGGATAGAGGTAGGAAAGCCATCTCAAAGTTCAGTATATGTTGAGATGTTGAGACTCTAGAAAGTGCAGAGAAGAGCAGCAAAGATGATTAGAAGACTGGAGGCTATATGAAGACTGGTTGCAGGAACTGGGTATGTCTAGTTTAATGAAAAGAAGGACTAGGGAGACATGATAGCAGTGTTCTGATATCTCAGGGGTTGCCACAAAGAAGAGGAAGTCAAACTATTCTCCAAAGGATTTGAGGGTAAAACAAGAAGCAATGGGTGGAAACTAATCAAGGATAGAAGCAACTTAGAACTAAGGAGAAATTTCCTGACAGTTAGAACAATTAATTAGTGGAACAACTTGCCTCCAGAAGTTATGAATGCCCCAACAGTGGAAGTTTTTAAGAAGATGTTGGATAACTTTGTCTGAAGTGATGTAGAGTTTCCTGCCTAAGCATCGAGTGCTCTGGTAATGCCTCAGAAGTTACTAAATACAAACTCTCTAATGAATGTTAGAAATATCTATTAAAAATACCTATAACATCCTAGATTCATGAAGTTGAAAAGGGTAGAGTATTCACACCATTCACTTCTCTGCTTAGTTCAGGAATCCAAATTAATTACTCCTAATAGAATGCCATGTAGCCTCCGCTTGAATACATTCAGCAAAGGCAGCTCACCACAACTTTGGCTAATTGAATCTATCATCAAAGTATTTCCTTTTTTCATGTTTTATTTATTTTATTTATATTACTTTACATTTTCACTGAACAGTTTGATATCTGGGTTTAAATCAATCAATATCCAAATATTTGTTTTAATATTCATAAAAATACTATTAATAATATACCTATCAATACAATTATAATAGTACATAACATCTTCATCATGAAATTCTCTCCAAATTAACATTTCCTCTTTTTTTTATATATATTCTCCTTTCTAACTTCTGTTTCTATTGTCTCATTATTGGTAAAATACATCCCACATCAAGAAATATTCAGTTTCTTCTTATCCTTAATAATGAGTGATAATCTGTCCATTTCTGCGCATTCTAATATTTTCTTAATATTAGCACTCTCATCTGATGGTATTTCATTATTTTTCCATTGTTGCACAAATACAATTCCAGCTGCAGTTAATATGCAGTATGTAAAACCAGTTTTATATATGGTTTTACTTATATCATCGAAGTAGTACTATTGTGGGGGTTTTTCCCTAATGTTTGTTAAGAATCTGCCTTCCTAGCAATTGGGTAAAGTATGTCTCTAAAAGTGGGAAATAATATAAAACATTTTGCTTCTTAATCAACTCAAAATCTAATTGGAGCCAAATTTACTTTCTTATCAAGTTATAGCTTAAACAATATTTCTCTTCCCCTCTCCTCCCCCCTTTTTTTTTGCCAGGAGGAGCCGTCTTCATATTTATAAGATTTGGACTGGGATGTTAGACTCAATAAAGTACAACACCAGGATAGAAACATATTCTTTAAAGAACATGATCATACATGAGAACTATAACTCCAAAACGTATGAAAATGATATTGCTTTGCTGGAGATGAAAACGAAAAATGAAGGGACTCCATGTTCTCCACCTGACACTGTGCCAGTATGCATTCCCTGGTCACAATATATGTTCAGAGGCGGTCAACAGTGTAAAGTATCTGGCTGGGGATTTGATGAAAGTAATTAATACTTTATTATTTGGTGACATTATAAAACTCTTTCCCTTGGAATGAATATGTTCACAGTCTATCTAAACCTCAGTGGCTGTGTAGGTTCCATTTGATGACATAAAGCTACGGAGGGCCCTTATATTGAAAATGTTATAATTGTTGATTGGTAATCGTCCAGAGTTTGATATAAAACGGGTGGTTAGATAAATGTTTTAAATAAATAAAATTTGCTAGGTATAACGAAGTCTTCACTTAACATCTGGCCACTGTTTGAAGTTATGACAGACACACACAAACACCGCCCAAAAAGCTACTTATGATCATATTTTGAAGTTATGGCTGCTATAGTGTCTCATGGTCATTTGCTCTTACAACCTTCACCACCGATGTTGTAAGGGTTCCCCTGCCTCTCTACCCCATCTGACCTTTGGGCCTGCCCATCCCCCATTTACTTTCTGAAGATATTTGGACTTCATGTTGGGAAAAGTGGCCAGACCACTTATTCCTGGGATGTTTGGCTGCCTCCCAGAAGAGAGCATTCCCGAAATTCTTTACAGGCATGTCAAAATGGCATCTGTTTCCCAGAGGCTGCCACATGGCCCAGGGACATAGCATACTATACTGCATTCCTAATGCGGTCTGAACAGAGTTGTGTAAATTGCCAGAGCTCTGGAGATCTTCTAATTATAAGTGTGCAATGGATGACAGGGAAGAGGCCAAGGGAAGCAACCTGGTGAAAAGCGGGAATGTCTGCAGGGATCTGGTGGGGGGGGGGGGAAGCAGGTCCAAGGGCTGTGGTCACCCCAAGGGGGACAAGTGGAAAAAGGGGTAATAAGGGATGGGGTAGGCCTTGGCCCACCTCTGAAGCACCCCATGCTCCATTTAACGGCCTCCATGGTCATTTAATGACTGCATCAGGGAGAAGAGGGGTCACTGAGACTATCTTGCTTAAACTTCAACACTGCAAGGAAAAAAATGGTTAAAAATGCAATATTCTTAAATAGGATGAAAAAAATGCCCTACATTGTATAAATTTTGAAAAAAAGACATACATGGGGTTTTTTTTAAATGTAATTAATTATTTGTCACAAAAATAATTGGATTAATTAAGTCAATTTTAATTTTAAAACTGTAGAAAGATTTGACAACCTACTGGAAACTTTTTTGTCATTAATCTTTGGTATTCATTTATCTGTCTCTTTCCCATTTCTTGTTTAGAATCTACAAGGCAATATATTCTTAAGTGGGGTTATATTAATCTAATGGATAACTGTTCAGAAATCTACAAGAATCGATTTTTCAAAGGAATGGAATGTGCCGGTGAGCATGAAATGAATCATTCTTACCTCTATTCTGAAACCATTACCTGAGCTGGTAGATAGAATGGGCCATCAAATGTTGGTCTTTGATAAAAAAATTCAATATTAAATATATCATCCAATCTAGAATGCATTTCTTTCCAACCATCACAAACCAATTATGGATAGGTAATTTAAACCTTGTTTGAGAAAGAATTTCATTGGCCGCATCCACAAGTTTTTATGCACTTTGGGTTTTCTTCCAGATTGACATTGTTTTAATTCAGTATTAAAAGCCAGTAAAGAATAAAGGTTCACATATCGAACTAGGGATTTGAAATGTGAATTCAGGTTTACCTCAGCCATAGAAGCTTAATGCTGACATTGAATTAATTTCTATTAATTCAATCATAATCTCTCAATACCTCACAAGATGGTTGGTTGTGGTAAAAACAGGGAGACGGAATCTTGTGTGTATACCTTCAACTCCTGGAGAAAAGACAAGATGTAAATCTGAAAAAATACTAAAATAAAGTAAAATAAAATAATAAACTGAGGGATAATCGTTTAAGTATTACAAATACTTTAGATTTAAAATCATAGCATACAAGTAATATACTACATGTATAGTAGTATGTTTTCAGTGAATGACCAAAAATATGTGAAATTCTGCTTAAAAATATAAAATAAAGAATTTTCATAGGGAACTGTTTTTGTTTTTCTTATTTCAGGTACAGATGATGGTTCTGTAGATGCCTGTAAGGGCGATTCAGGAGGACCTTTGGTTTGCTTTGACCCTAACAATGTGGGATATCTTTGGGGTATTGTGAGCTGGGGTGAAAACTGTGGTGAAAGGGGACATCCTGGTGTTTATACAAAAGTGGCACACTATTTTGATTGGATTGCTCGACATACTGGAATAAATCTCATTTCCAAATATAATTTGTGATTGTTAGAATGCAAATATTCTCCCCTTTTACCTGCATTAATGAAACACAGATCAACTAGAAAACTGGTAGCTCAGTTCAACAAATATTAAGTACTTGAAGTTTAACTGATTTAACTATACAACAACAGTTCCTATACAATTTGAAATTTTGCTATGTTGTTTGTGCCTTTGAGTTGGCCTTGACTCTTGGCAGCTGCCTGGTCCCTGCAATTTCAGTAAGATTTCAGAATGGTTTACCATTCCCTCTTCATAGGGGCTGAAGCAGAGTTGACTGGTTCGAGGTTGGCCAGGTAGCTTTGCACCTAAGGATTCTAGCCTGATGATTTAAACATTATAATAAATTGGAAATGGTAGAATTAATTGAAACATCTTCCTAAGTAGATATATTACTATATATAAAAGTAGAGTTTAAGCCTGTTAAAATCTCTAGTACTTAAAAGCGTATTTCAATATCGATTATGCCCCAGACGAACTCTAGTGACTTATAAAATTGTACATTTATGGCTTTAAAACCTTGCTGACTTTTTAGAAAAATCTGCTCTATTTTTTATGTATTCTCTTTGTATATTCAAATAAAAAATGATGTATGCAACAAGCAATAAGTTTCTCATTAGTTTTGTTTTGTATTAAGATCCACTAACTATGCATGTCAGTGATATAACAATATTACAAATATAAATAAAGATATACCTTGATGGCGAACTTATGGCATGTGTGCCACAGGTGACACCGAGCCCTCTTTCCCCCTGGAAATACCAGTTCCCATTATCTGTTTGACGGTCCAGTTCTCAGGGATAAGCAAAAGGACCCTAAGCAAGAAGCTCCATTACAACCATTTACTGGTATGTTCCTGGCAGGAATTTTGCAAGCCTGGACTAATGAAAAGAATCTCTGAGCCCATGTCTTTTTCCATGAACATAGGGGTGTGTGTAGGAGAAAATGGAGTTCTCTTCTTATGTGGGAAAAATGCGTATTTATGCTTACCTAGCAATTGGACTGGAACATGCACCCTGGGGACTGGAGAAAGTGCCTTCAGAGAGGAAGATCTGAGAATCATTCTATATGTATCACTTGTCTTTTTTCTTCTCACTGCTATGTATCATTATTCTAAACTGATTGTATTAGATGTTTGCATTGCTAATACGTACTCCTGAGATATTAACCTTGCCATATGCAATGCTAAATGTCATATTAAGATACAATAAGACGCAAGACTCAATTGTAGCTAAAAATAGAGTCTTGAAGGGGGGAACTAAGGCAGGACATAAAGCGAGATTTTGACATAACATGAAACGGGGTCAGACTATAAGATCTCCTGGGAGGCCCCGTCTATCCCTTCTATCTTGTTATACATTTACTGAGTCTTGAAGTAAAACCGGAAACTTGAACTCAGGAAACTTGAATGTCAAGCCACAAAAAATAACCTCTGCTGTTGTAGGCCAAGTCAGTTGGAGGTCTCGCTTGCAAGTCAGGCATAGGGCTTAACCACAAAAGCCAGTATGTAACTAATGCTTCCTGCATGCCAACTGCAGCCTAGACATGAAAGGGCAGCACAATATAATCTGATTAGCCAATAGAAATGTTTTAAGATATTTCCGTGTTAGCTGTTTTGAGGAAGTTATAAGAACACACATCTCCCTAAGAACCTCGCTCAGACATCAAATGTGGGTTTACACTGTCTGAGCCATTTGGCCAAATAAAGCTTGTCTTGATCTCGCAGTCCTAGTCTCCTGATATTCTGCAACAATGTAGCCAAAATAAAATTATTTTCTAGAATCCAAGGTCATCTTTGTCTCTACACCTGACCGGAACTGGATGGGTGGAACTACCCGCATGGCAGTGGAAGTTTGGACCATGTGATGGACATGAGGGTGCTGGGCAAGATCTTGAATGTTCAACTGGGTGGGGAAAACCAGGAAGCTTTCAGATTCGGGTTTTCCCAAATGTGCCAACATGGCTCTTTTAATAAATTGAGCAATACTTTGCCTTGGACTCTGATTTAATTTTGGATGCTATTTGGAACCTTGAGATTCTAATCAAATTGCTTAATATTCCATGGTTTCATAACTTGATTTGTATTTTGTACTATTCTGCATTATTTCTTCATCTCCAACATAAGGAAGAACTTACTTGCATTTCTCTCCTTTCTATCACACCTTTCTATTCCAAGAATTTGAGCAACTGACCAACATAATCCTGATGTAAATTTACTGTTTATTATGCAAATAACAGCCAATCATGATTGATGTATTAGGACTGTTCTACAGAGGCACATAGAGGAAGTGCTCTGTGGAAAACTGAAAGTGTTGAGGCTGGATTTGAAGGATTAAGCACAAAATAGTGCATTTGTACTAGGCATTTTCTTTATATTACTTTTTATAACAGCCTTTTCTTGGACTTAGGGTGAAACTGAGTAGAAGAACCTTTTCAAAAGAGTCGGGAATTCTAGAACTACCACAGTAGAGAGGGACTTGCACTGATTTCAGCATTATATTTTAAATATTTGTTTATAGTTAAAAATTAAACACAGGCAACAAAGAGAGGATTTGAGAGCAAGAATCTGTTCTGGGTGTGCAGATTTTTCTTCATCATGAGACAAGGACCAGTTCTTTTGTTTATACTATACCTGTCACATCATGCTTTTGCACAAGGGGTAAGCTTTTATTTTAATTAAATTGTGGTTGAGATACTTTCCTTCCTATATTTTAAGGAGTATTTTAAGCAGTGAATACACCTCCTGTGAAGTATATATTTAAAAATCTTAAGGGAATGAGTTAATTTCATAATTTGTGTTTTCTGCTCTTTTTCCTAGCCAGAGAATTTCTTGATAGAGGAATGTGTGAAGAACAATTACACAGAGCGATCTTGTGAGAAAGTTTTTTGTGAGCCTTGGCAAACATGTATAGCAGGAACCTGCCAGTGTAAAATACCTTACCAGTGCCCCAAAAATGGCACTTCAGTTTGTTCCAATGTCAGAAGGAGCTTCCAAACTTACTGTCAACTAAAAAGTTACGAGTGTCGCCAAAAATTCACCAAATTTATGAACAGGGGCAGTTGTAACCCTGGAGGTAAAAAAAAGACTTTTTTTTTTGCTTTTTCAGCTATCACTAGTAGGAGGAGACAATCTTTAAGACTGAAATGCAATATGGAAATATTTTGACGATGATAGGTACTTTGAGTAATTCTGGTTCACTTTGGGCCAAATTCTAGAGATTACTATGTATTTCCCTTTCCTATGTCTGGTTTTCTTTCATAAATGACTCAAAGAAGAATAGGATTGTGAGAAGTGGGCTACTAAAATGAATTGGAGGAGTGTCTACTCTTGACAATCAGAAGAAAGTTCTATTAAACTCATATTTTTTTAAAAAAATATTCTAGTGGCATTATTTTTTGACAAATGTATATTTTTGTAGATATTTATATAACAAGTTCTTTTATTGAACCATTTGTGTTTTACTGCTGTAGATTAGCCAGTTTATAGTTATAAAATCGATCTCTGTCTTTTGTAAGGTTCAGAAACAGATTTATTAATAGATTTTGCTGTGTTTTCTAGATCGTTTTAATATCCTTTTCAGTCATATATATACAAGCTCAGAAGGAATTGTTCAGGTTGAACTGAGCAACTCAGAGACATCATACATATGTGGGAAAGGATTAACCATCAATGAAGCCAACGTGATCTGCAGACATCTTGGTTTTGCTAGGTAAGATTCTCTAATACAGGGGTGCCAAACTTGATTTCATTGATGGCTTTATCAGGGTTGTGTTTGACCTGGGGGGGGCTGGGGAGGACGTGGCCAGCTCAGTGTCATTTATGTTGGGGCGTTTGTGGTTGCTGAAGTGCTCTGCCAGTGAAGACAGGCTCCCAAGCTATGTTTTTGGCTGTGATGGCCTCCTGCAACTCTCTGCCAGTGAAAACAGAGTTGGGAGCGCCCCCCGCAGCCCTCGTGAGCTCTGTTTTAGGCTGCGATGGCCTCCTGCAACCCTCTGCCAGCAAAAATGGACCTCAGGAGGGCCTCATGCAATCCTCCTGAGCTTTGTTTTCACTGGCAGAAGCACCACAGGCTGGTCCTTCACTGTTTTCAGGGCAGCCCTGTGGGCCAGATCTAAGCACCCCATGAGCCGGCTCCAGCTCCCGAGCCTTGAGTTTGACAATATCATCTATGTATAAAATTTCAGTCTCTTTAATTCAAGTAGCATCGGCAAACTTTGTGGGACCAAGACCCTCATTCAGTTTTGTGTGATGCAATGAGGCCAATATTCAAAAGTTGGAATGGTCAGGAAAAAAGGGATGAGACCAGAGCAAAAATGTGTAATTAAATTCATATGTAATCCACAACTTGGGAAAAAAAATTGTAGCAATCACATACCTGTTCCTTTACAGCTCAGAAGAGGAAAGCACTTATTTTATTTGATTCAATAATTTTGCTTTCAAATAATTCATTGCAATGAAGGTGAATGAGGAAGAAGTGATTCTTTATTTCTGATTTATGGAAGAAACTATTAATACAACCAAAAACTAAAATCCCAAAGAAGAGAATATCCATAGCTCACTACTGAATTTCAGAATGCTTGGTGCACTATGAACTTGATTATTTGTTGGCAAACATTCCATTACCTAGTTACTAACATCAATGGCACTGATCATGTTACCTAGTTGGGTAATAAAATACCTGCCAGGAAACAACAAAACTCAGAGAATAACAAGGGCTCAACGTAAAAAAAATTGTGCTGCATTTTTTTACTTCGAAAGCACATATCTCTGCTTTCTCTGCTGCTTTGTTGCTGTTAATGTCTAAAGATATTCTTTCTTTCTTTCTTTTCACAGTTATCTTTTTGTGCACCTTCTTTCTCCAGCTCTATTCTTCTCTTTCTCTGTTTTTCATTCCCCAGGGCACTATTTCTTCCTTTGAACTTCCTTCCTCATCTCCCCCCTGCTCTTTTTCCCTGAGCATATCATTTTTCTGTCTACCTCTGGGGATAAGGTTTCATTTAAATTCATGGTAATTTTACTTTGGGGAAAACATTACTTTTACTCCCACTGTTCTTTTTCCCCACCCTGTGATATAAGATAATCTTAAAATAAGATAAATGCCCTAAATCATAGATAATGATCAATAATAGATGTATTGTTTCTCAGGTGGAAAAGTAAAAGCTAATTAACTAAGTGATTCATCTAATTTCAGAATGCTGAAATTAGAATACACATTTGAATATGTTTGATTTTTTTTTTATTTTTTTTGCTGAATTGTACAGAGGAGCTGATAGGACAGAAGCTATTGAGCCAGACGAAAACCAGGTGTCACTTCAATGCCTTAAACCAACCTGTAGAGGAATGGAGACCAGGCTGGCTGAGTGTGGTTTACGGAGAATGAGTTTGACCACTGGGAAGTTGGCTAAGGTGGCATGCAGTGCAGAATACAGAGGTTGGTAAACTATATAGTGTAAGTAACTAGCCATTTCTGATATTACAATTATAAATTAGAGAAAAACGTAGTCTGCAATAAAATATAATGCAAAATACTGATTTTCAGTGTCCTACCGAGGCATGTTCTCTTTTAGTCTCTTGTCTTGATTTAGTTATCCTCCTTTCAAGAGACAATCAGCATTATGTAGCCACTGCAATGATCTGGCCTGAGTAGGGTGTGACTGAATCGTCATGGATTCAATTAGAATAGGTCAGAGGTGGTATTCAGCTGGTTCAGACCAGTTCTCCCAAACTGGTAGCGGAAATAGCGAGTGGGGCCGCTCACCTGCCCAACCTGTCCCTACTCTATGCCGTCCCATTTAGGCACATTTTTGAGGCCACGTGCATGTGCAGAAGGCACGTGTAAAAGCAAAGCACATGCGCAGAAGTCTGGGTGTATGCATGGAAGGGGTGCATGTGCCCGCAAAGTGAGTGTGCATGCACGCGGCAAACCGGTGGAAACAAAATGTGAAACCCACTGCTGATTATTGTCAATGAGTTCAATCTTCTCTTCTGTCCTATAAGCCACACCATGATTAACAATTGGTTTTTTAAAAATTCAACTTGTCAGGCTGTAACGCCAGAGAATTCCGCTGTGTCAATGGAAAATGCATCGATTTAACTAGAACATGTGATGGGATGAATGACTGTGGCGATTCAAGTGATGAATTATGTTGCAAAGGTATGTTCCTTTTCTACATGTATCTATTCTATATAAACACATGTATTTATTGCACAGTGCTTAGCATAACTTTTAACAAAATCTTACTTATTATATAATTATTTCTTTTCCAATAGCCTGCAATAAGAAAGCTTTCCATTGTAACTCAGATGTGTGTATTCCAAGCAGCTACGTGTGTAATAATGAACTGGATTGCCTAACAGGAGAAGACGAACACAATTGTAAGCATTGCTTTCTAAAATTATTTATGGCTAGGTTAAAACCGTCATTTCCCCCATGGATATAAGCACTTGAATAAGTTTCAGATATCAGGTTGGAATCTGCTATTATTGCTATTTAAAACTAGCATAGAGCAGTGACGGCTAACCTTTTTGTCATCCCGTGCCAAAGCGTGTGCCGTCTCCCATAATACAATGCGTGTGCGACCCCCCTTTTGTACACCACCCCATGCATGCACACATGACCCCGCCCCATGCATCCGTGCATGACAACCTGCTCTTCCCTGCGCATGGACCTGTCCCTCCAACTATTTTTGGCTTCCAGGCTTGTGCAGGAGGCTTTCGAGGCTCAAAACAGGGCGCAAGGATGATGTGCAAAGCCCCAAATTGCAATGCGAGCACCTCCCGTGCATGCACTCCGCCCCCGGGCATGCACACATGTGTCTCCCGCATATGCCACATCAAGTGGGCATGTATGGCAGAGACTGCAGTACTGCATTCTAACCAGTGCCACCACAGCTCAATAGCTGGATTCCAGTTGGGTGAATATGATAAGCATAAAATATGTTAATGACAGTCTGGAAATGATCTGATTATCAATCTGATTTACAACTGAGATGTCAAACAAGATTGGTTGAAGAGCTGAATGAGATCAAAGGGCAAGGCTTTCGCTTTGAAGCCTTCCTTCTTGGTTTTATGCATTTCCTTAGAAGAAGGGCAAGGGGAACACCTGCTTTGTAACATGTTTCATCTAATCCCCATTTCCCTCACTGGAAAAAGAGTGAATCGGATGAAATGGCTGGATGGAGTTAGTTGATTTCAAAACTTTGTATGATCTGGAATGAGAGAACGGCTGAACTGATTTCAAAGAATTCCTTTCCACAATGGGAAAAGCTTATGCCACAAACTGGCAGGGACCACCTTACATTTTCCCAGCTGACAAGGCCAAAGTACATTTTGTCATTGGTAAGGCAGGGTTACGGTTGGGTTCTTGGTATTCACTGAGCTTGGTTGTTTTTCATTATCTGTTTTGCAAATGTCAACAGGAAAAAAAACAAGCTCAGAAAAACATTCCATCCTAAACAACGTATGTATATTCTCTACTAGGCAATGTAGGATGTACAGCAGTGGTGGGTTTCAAATTTTTTTAGAACCTCTACTGTGGGTGTGGCCTGTTTTGTGGGAGTGGCTTGCCGGCCATGTGACTGGGAGGGCATGGCCAACGTAAAATGTGCTGAAACTCACTTAACAATGCTCTTGCTTAGCAACCAAAATGTTGGCTCAGAAACTCTGACATTTGAAGCACAGAAGTCTTAAAGCTGTCAAGTTACAAGACCCTTGCACCCCTAACCCCTTTAGGAAAAAAACACCAGGGGTGTTCAAACTTGACAGCCTTAAGACTTGTGGACTTCAACTCCCAGAATTCCTCCTCTCACTCTTCATCTTGATGATGTGCGGACGGGCGGGGGGAGGGAGCTGGAACCGGTTCTAAACGGCACTGTAGATTTGTGGAACCTCTTCTATAGAAGAGGTTAGAACTGGCAGGAACCTACCCCTGATGTACATGTACTCCTCCACTTACAACAGTTCATTTAGTGACCATTCAAAGTTACACCAGCACTGAAAAAAGTGACATCACCATTTTTCACTCTTACGACCACTGTAGCATCTCTACGGTGATGTGATCAAAATTCAGATGCTTAGCAACTGACTCATACTTATGACAGCTGAAATGTCCCAGGGTCATGTGATCACCTTCTGACAAGGAAAGTCAATGGGGGAGCCAGATTCACTTAACAACTGAGTTACTAACTGAACAACTGCAATGATCCACTTAAGAGCTGTGGCAAGAAAAGTTGTAAAATGGGGCAGAACCCACTTAACAAATGTCTCACTTAGCTAGAGAATTTTTGAGCTCAATTGTGGTCGTAAGTCAAAGACTAAATGTGTATAGTCAGTCTTTCTGGAAGAATGATATCCCAATGGGCATCCATCAGGTTTCTCCTTGTCCTCCAAATAGCTCCCAAGGGAAGGACATGGCACAGGTGAAAGTCAGTGGAATCACCAGTAATGAAGCAAGTGGGCCAGAGAAATCTCATAGTTTAGCAATTCCAAATCTCTGGTTTATACAAGTGGAGTTTTTTTTTCTCTCTGTGTCCAAATTGCTTAACTCCTCAAGGGCAATGGTGGCTGAAAGTATGCAGAACTGATCAAGAAAACCCGACAAAGATTTCTTTGTTTGGAGAAAACTTGATTACACAAGGATGGTATATTATTCATTTTAATATGATATGGATTTTACTTGGAATGAATACAATCACTTTTTTTAAAAGTGAGTTTTATGAGCCTAATTTTATAAGGTTGGTTGAAACAAGCTGGTTCACTTCATGTCATAGTCTGAATATGTAATTGTGCATAAAAATGCACCTTTTAATATTTTAAATCATTTATTTGTATTCGTGTTTATTTTCATTAGGTGATAAAACTGGAAGAGCTAAAGAAGGTAAAATTCTTTGTATGTTTTTATTCCTCTATTTATTTATTTATTTAGTCTTAAATGGGATTGTCTCTAAGAGCCGAGGTGGCGCAGTGGTTAGGGGGCAGTACTGCAGCCACTTCAGATGACTGCTAGTTCTGCAGTTCGGCGGTTCAAATCTCACTGGCTCAGGGTTGACTCAGCCTTCCATCCTTCCGAGGTGGGTAAAATGAGGATCCAGATTGTGGCGGCAATATGCCGACTCTGTAAACTGCTTAGAGAGGGCTGAAAGCCCTATGAAGCGGTATATAAGTCTAACTGCTATTGCTATTGCTATTTGTCATCTCAGCTCTTTGCTGGAACTCACTTAGTAGGGATGGAAACAAAGTGATTGTTGTCTGGCTTTTTGTCTGGGGGAATAATTACTCTGAATAATTTTAATAAGTTGTATCTTGAGAATCTTGATTTGAAAAGGAGTTGTGGATATGTTGAAAATGACATATGAAATAAATTTAATATGCAATAATAATAAAATTAGATGTTAAACAAGGGCTTCCATATATGGGCTGCAAAAATCTGGATGGCAAATAATAGCAGTTTTTTTTTTAGCTTCTATGAATAATAGTGCAGTGGAGATTTTGGCTTTGAGTTCCATATTCTTTTTATACCACAAAAATAACTTTATGAATTTTGTTGCATACAATAATTGTTTATTAGTTAATTATACAATAATTTTCTTTCTCTACTTTTAAAGGTGATATTTTTGACACTATACTTTGGTGTTAAATAAGATTTAAAAGACAAATAATAAGAATTTCACCTACCGTAAATGTTAACTATTATTCTACTTCAATAGAAATAGAAAGAAACAAGAAAGATAAATTTGGCCAGAGAAAAAAATTAAATGTAGACTATAAAGGTATCTTACTAATATCATCATTTTATAATTTTGGGTATTTTCATTGTCTGCTTTGTAAGGTAAATTGGGAGGTTGTATTTATGCTTCTTGTGTTTTAAAGGTGAACATATCAATAGCTAGGCAAAAACAGGTCTGCATTAACTTCATATGCTTTACTGTTCACCTAAGAGCAGCGATGGCGAACCATTTTTGGCTCACATGCCATAAGTGGGGGTAGCGCAGGGAGGTCGTGTGTGGGCGTGCCACACCCATAATGAAATGCACGAATCCCCCCCAGTGCACATGCACATACTACAGGCACCCCCCCCCCCATTTTTTGCATGCTTTTTTTCGCCCTCCCCAGGCTCCAAGGGCTTTAAAGAAGCTAGGGGAGGGTGAAAACAGCCCCCCCACCTCCCCTGGAGCCCTCAGAAGGCTTCAGGGATCTTCAGGAGGCTTCCCTGAAGCCTCCAGAGCGCTCAAAACGACCCTCCGAGCAAAACAGAAGTCCGTTCCTGAACTTCCAGTTTGCCCATAGGGCCATTTTTTTGTGCTCCAGAGGCTTCAGGGAAGTTCATGAAGCCTCCGGGGAGTGGGGGAGGCTCTTTTCACCTTCCCCAGACTCCTATAAAGCCTCTGGAGCCTGGGAAGGGCGAAAAATGCCTTTTAAAAAGGCATGCATGCTGACCAGCTGACAGGGCAATGCCTTATATGCCCTGACAAATGGCTCCGCGTGCCACCTGTGGCACGCGTGCCATAGGTTCACCATCCCGGCCTTAGATTCTTAGGTGATCTGGCTGAATGTGCTGAAAAACTAATAGGGACCCAAAGGAGGTATTGAAATTCTACACAAGGAGATATTTAATTATGTGAACCTCTAGTCTAGTGCAATCCTAGTAACAATCTGCAGCCAATGATATTCTGCTGCAGTCTTAATCCACTACTTTACTTTTAGGTTTTTTAAAACAGATTTTATGTGCATGTGGAGATGAACCACTAATTATTAAACACCCAAAAGCCCATGAAAGCCACATAAATGGGACAGTTTAATGTTAACAAGTAATTGTTCAATTTAAACAATTTATGTCAATTTACAGTATCCTTTCCCTGCCACGACCACCAAACCACACCCACCAAGCCATGCCATGCAATGATGGGTTGCAAATATTTTTACTACAAGTTTAAGCTCGCGTGCGCACGCACTTGCCCTGGTGGGCAGGGGCCCCCACCGCTGTTACTACCGGTTCAGCTGAACTGGGCCAAACTGCGAGCAACCCACCACTGATGCCACGCCCACCATGCCATGCCCACACAACAGGTAGTAAAAATTTTTGAATCCCACCACTACCCTCTTCCTACAGCAGGCCCCCTCAATATATCAAGTATTGGCAACTGTTAGCAAGCCTGTATTGCAAATCCCCTATTACAGTAGAAAAGCAAAAGGGATAAAAACCGTTTGATATTATATTTTAAGGCAAAGAAATGAAGAAAAGAGTAAATAGTTTTCAGAAGTCATACTCCTCACTCTCATGCCCATTTTACCCACATCTAGGTCCTATCTCAATATATGCCCCTTCCTCGGACTCCCAGGGCCTCATCTGTAGATGCATTCTTTCATCTGATCCTTCACTTAAAGAGACAGAAGCAATTTTCTTTGGCAGTCAAAGCTTTCTAAATTTGATTTACAATCTAAACTGACTCGAAGGGACAGCTTATTATATTATTATAATGTCAAACAGTACAAAGCCTCCCTCCCTCCCTGCCTGGTGATCTCTTGCGTGAAGACCCTCTTGTCTCAGTGGTGGGTTTCAAATTTTTTTAGAAACTCTTCTGTAGATGTGGCCTGCTTTGTGGGAGTGGCTTGCCAGCCATGTGACAGGGTGAGAGTGGCTTGGCAGTCATGTGACTGGGTGGGAGTGGCTTACCAGCCATGTGACCGAGTAGGAGTGGCTTGGCAGTCATGTGACTGGGTGGACATGGCCAACTTGTAAAATTTGGTGAAACTCACTTAACAACGCTCTTGCTTAGCAACCAAAATGTTGGTTCAGAAACTCTGGCATTTGACGCATGCAAGTCTTAAAGCTGTCAAGTTACAAGATCCTTGCACCCCTAACCCTTTAGAAAAAAACCCCAGGGGTGTTCAAACTTGACAGCTTTAAGATTTGTGGAGTTCAACACCAGAATTCCTCCTCTCACTCTTCATCTTGATAATGTGTGGACGGGTATATATATAGTGTGTGTATGTGTTTTCATAGATTTTCACAGGTACAGGTATGCAGGTTTTGGCATGTTTGGGTTTTTTCCCGTGTAAGATTGAGAGTCTCTTGGCGACGTTTCAACAAGGTCACACTCATCATCATCAGGCTGGTGCCTTAGGCTTCATATTTGTGCGAGCCAAGGGTGATCGGAGCTGCCATTTTCAGGCACCGGCCTGAAGATAATGAGTGTGACCTCGTCAAAATGTCGCCAAGATACTCTCAATCTTACATGGGAAAAGACCCGAATATGACAAAACCTGCCTATATATATTTATATAGGGACATTTCTTTTACAGTACTTTCAACTCAATTGTAATGTTTTTATTTTCGTGCAGAAGAATCAAATCAAGTTAGAGAGTCCATGGATGAAGGTAAACGTGTAGATAAATTACTATAAAACCTCATATTTAAAAACAATCTTCTCTTTTTTCACATTTGTAAATTCTAGGGATGTGACAATATTTAAGTATGGTTATATACATCAGTTGAATATAAAGCAATTTGCTAAACTAAAATATCATCCATTTTTAAAGTGGCTCTGAACATAACTTAAATTTTACACTTGTCATTAGAATCTTACCATATTGATTTTCAATGGACATCTGGGATAATAATTCTCTAAAAGTAAAATATATATATATATAGAAATAGCTAATATTAAATCTTTAATAATAAAGGCATTAAAAAACCTTAGCCTATGAATATTATGACACTGCTTTTTTGTTTTATTAAAGAAAGAAAAAGGATAAAGACTTTGCTTCCAGTAATATCCTGTGGCATTAGCGATCACACAGTTATCCGTCGGAAGAGAATCATTGGTGGATTTACTGCACAACCGGTAAATGCAAAAGGTGGCATTTGGTTAAACGCTAACATTGATAAGAATGCATAAATAGTATACTAATTGGGTGCAATGCAGCAGTGGTCGGATTCAAAAAATTTTACTACCAGTTCTGTGGATGTGGCTTGGTGGGCGTGGCGTGGCATGGTGGGCATGGCAGAGGAAGGATACTGTAAAATCTTCATTCCCTCCCCACCCCAGGAAGGGTTACTGCAGCTGGGACTCAGGAGGCAGAGAATAGATGGGGCGGGGCCAGTGAGAGGTGGTATTTACCGGTTCTCCGAACTACTCAAAATTTCTGCTTCCGGTTCTTCAGAACTGGTCAGAACCTTCTGAGTACCACTTCTGCAATACAGGCAGTCCTTACAGCTATTCATTTAGCAACCAGTCAAAATTACAATGGCAATGAAAAAAATGACTTATGACTCTTTTTCCCACATACAGTATCCCCACGGTTATGTGATCAAACTTTGAATGGTTAGCAACTGGCATGTTTTATTATGGTTGCAGTGTCCCTGGGTCATGTGATCACCTTTTGCAACCTTTTTACAAGCAAAGTCAATGGGGAAGCCAGGTTCACTTAACAACTATTGAACTAACTTAACAACTGTGGCGAGAAAAGTTGTAAAATGGGGCAAAACTCCCTCACTGTCTCTCTTAGCAAGGGAAATTTTGAGCTTAGTTGTGTTCATAAATTGAGGAGTACCTCTAATCTAATGATTGTTCAAAAAGAGAAAATCTGGAGACTATAATGAGGAGTTAATTTTCATGTTATAAAAGTTTTTAGAGATTCTCAGTCATCCTGGTCATGGTTGTCCCAAAGGGGCTTTTTCAGGAGACAACTTGTAATTTGCATCCTTTTAGAGAGTCGTTATAAGTTGTCTGCAAGGAATAAAAATCCCTCCATCCCCCACTATTCTGTCAGAGCTGAAGAAGCTTCTTAGATAAGAAGTAAAATGTTTTCAAAAGAAAAGAAAAAAACAAAGTCAAGTTGCTGTTATACTTTCAATCCTGCTTTCTTATTTCTCCCTTCTCTCTTTCTCTAAAATAGAGAGCCAGAATGGACATCACAAGTAAATTAATGTTCTGTAATATTTGGAGAATTGCTATTTATTCTACACATTTTGCTGTCTCTGTATATTAAATAAATCCACCAATGGATAAAACAGTAAGAGCTTGCTGTGTATTTATGTAAATTTTATCAAAAACTGTTCGGGTTTTTAAAAATGTATCCATAATAATCCAGATAGCTACATTGATTTTCTTTGGTCTCTTTCTCCCTTTTTAATAGCTTGAATTTCCCTGGCAAGTGGCCATTAGAAGCAAAGGGCAAACAGTGGACTGTGGTGGGACGTACATTGGAGGCTGTTGGGTTTTGACCGCTGCACACTGTGTTCAGTAGGAGACCTTTTGTATTGTTATAACTCTTTAAAGTTTTACATTAAGCTCATTGGGACATTCTTGTAGTGACAATTAAAAGAAAACAGGAACTTCAAATAAAATCGTACATTGAAACTGTAACAGCCCAACTATTGTTAGTTATAAAAGTTTCCTAAAGAAATCTATTCAAAGTTATGTGGTTCTGGAAATATAATAATAGAGGATCAAATTCTACTTGTAACATATGTTTGTGAGGAAGAAGGTGTTAAATATTAGGTCCGAAAAAAGGTTAAATCTCATATGTTGAGCCGTCTGACAGCTCCCTATAAAAGGGAGAGCTATCAAACTGGTAAGTTGCTGGGTCCTACTTGTTTTACCGAATTAAGAACTGTTAATTTGCCTGAATCAACGTCCTGTCTCTTCACTTTGCCCACTATTTTACAGAGATATGTCTGTTGGTATTTGGTTTTACCTTGTGGACCTATTTCCAAGGTCTTTTGGATTATGTAGAGTTGTGCTTGAATGGTGGGATAGAGGTAGGAAAGCCATCTCAAAGTTCAGTATATGTTGAGATGTTGAGACTCTAGAAAGAGTGCAGAGAAGAGCAAGAAAGATGATCAGGGGACTGGAGGCTAAACCATATGAAGAATGGTTGCAGGAACTGAGTATGTCTAGTTTAATGAAAAGCCGGACTAGGGGAGACATGATAGCAGTGTCTCGATATCTCAGATGTTGCCACAAAGAAGGAGGAGTCAAGCTATTTTCCAAAGCACCTGAGGGTAGAACAAGAAGCAATGGGTGGAAACTAAACAAGGAGAGAACCAACTTAGAACTAAGGAAAAATTTCCTGACAGAACAATTAATCAGTGGAACAACTTACCTCCAGAAGTTATGAATGCTCCAACAGTGAAAGTTTTTAAGATGATGTTGGATAACCATTTGTCTGAAGTGGTGTAGGTTTCCTGCCTAAGCAGGAGGTTAGACTAGAAGACCTCCAAGGTCCCTTCCAACTCTGTTATTCTATTCTAGTCTATATAGTGCTTGTGGGATTAGACAAGTAGAGACATAGGCATAGGTGCTTCTGTTTAAAGCATCTGTGTACAAATGCTTAACTACATACACATTCCCCTAGAGCAGGGATGGGGAATGATGGCTCATTTATGAATTGTGGACTTCAACTCCCACAATTCCTGAGCCAGCATGGCTAGCTCAGTAGTTCAGCAAGTTGAAGTCCGCAATTCATATAAGACAAATCATTCCCCACCTCTGAGCATTGAGTGCTCTGGTAGTGCCTCAGAAGTAACTAAATACAAACTCTCTAATGAATGTTAGAAACATCGATAAAAATACTTATAACATCCTAGATTCATGAAGTTGAAAAGGGTAGAATATTCACACCATTGACTCTGCTGCTTGGTTCAGGAATCCAAATTACAGTAATTACTCCTAGTAGAACCCCATGTAGGGTCCGCTTCAATACATTCAGCAGACAGAGCTCACCAAAACTTTGTCTAATTGAATCTATGATCGAGGTATTCCTATTGTGAGGGATTTTCTTTAATGTTTATTAAGAATCTGCCTTCCTATCAATTGGGTAATGTATGTCACTAAAAGTGGAAAATAACCAGTGGTGGGATCCTCCCAGTTTAATAACCAATTTGGAGATTGCTGTGCACACATGCGCAGTTTTACCAAAACCTCCCTTCCACATTACTTTTTGGAGAGTAACACAATTGAGGCGTGGTAAGTAAAGTGCAAGGGCCGGTAAATATTATTTGAAGATGCGGGTGTTAAAACACTTGTAACCAAATGACATGCTGCATGTGATGATGGTTTTTTTTTTCTTTTTTGTCTTTTCCCCCTTTTTTTTTTCTTAAACCCTAGGTTATTGTGGTGTGTATTAAATATACAACAGAGAGATACGGGATGTGTGTATGGGGGGAAACGTAGTACGGATGCACCTGTGATCAAATGACATATTGTATGGGATGATGGTTTTTTTCCCCCGTTTTTTTTCCCTCTCCTTTTCCCTTTGTTTTTTTTTCTATTGTTATGTGATTATGTTGTCTATGTAATAAAAAATAAAATTATAAAAAAAAAAAGTGCAAGGGCAGATGGGTGGGCCAACATAATCGTAGGAGCGAACCGGTTCACTCTCAGCTGATTATCAGAGCTACCGGTTCGCTGAACTGGTACGAACCAGCTAATTCCTACCACTGAAAATAAATATATAAAACACTTTGCTCCTTAATCAACTTGAAATCTAATTGGAGCCAAATTTACTTTCCTATCAAGTTATACCTTTAACAATATTTCTCTTCTCTTTTTTTTCCTTTTTCTTTTTGCTAGGAGGAGCCATCTTCAAATTTATAGGATTTGGACTGGGATGTTAGACTCAATAAAGTACATTACCAGGATAGAAACATATTCTTTAAAGAACATGATCATACATGAGAACTATAACTCTGAAACGTATGAAAATGATATTGCTTTGCTGGAGATGAGAACCAAAAACAAAGGGACTCCATGTTCTCCACCTGATACTGTGCCACTATGCATTCCCTGGTCACAATATATGTTCAGAGGCGGTCAACAGTGTAAAGTATCTGGCTGGGGACTTGGTGAAGGTAATTAATGCTTACTATTTGGTGAGATTATAAAACTGTTTTCTTTAGACTGAATATGTTCTATCTAAACCTCAGTGGCTATCTAGGTTCCATTTGATGACATAAAGCAACGGAAGGCCCTTTTATTCATAATGTAATTGTTGATTAGGAATCATCCAGAGTTTGATATAAAATGGGTGGTTTGATAATTGTTTTAAATAAATAAAAAATTGCTAGGTACAGGTAGTCTTTACTTAACATCTTGCCACTGTTTGAAGTTATGACAGACACCCCCCCACCCAAAAAGCTACTTATGACCATATTTTGAAGTTATGGCTGCTCTTACAACCTTTAGCACGGATGTTGTAATGGCTCCCCTGCCTCCCCCCCTCCCCACAATCTCATTTTGGGCCTGCCCATCCCCCATTTACTTTCTGAAGATCTTCGGACCTCATGTTGGGGAAAGAGGACAGGCCACTTATTCCTGGCATGTCAAAATGACATCCGTTTCCCAGAGACTGCCACATGGCCCAGGGACAGACCATACTATTCTGCATTCCTAATGCAGTCTGCACAGAACTGTGGAAAGTGCCAGAGCTCTGGAGATCTTCTAATTATAAGTGTGCAATGGATGACAGGGAAGAGGCCAAAGGAAGTGTAGGAAGTTATCACCCAGCCCTCTCCCAGAAAAATGAAATATCCTAGGAAATATTGAAAAGGCAGAATATTTCTCTGGATGTGAAAAGAAAGAAAGATGTTTTAAAAGACAGAATAGCTGCCTGTAGGTTCCTGCCCATCCCCCCTTTGTCAATGGGCCATTAAGAAAGCCAAGCTAGTCCCTTTACATAACAAAGGCTTCTCCACTTCAGCTCCAGGGGGATGGGATTAAGGCATGATAATATTGGCCCTTTTACCTAACTCACCACATGGCATCTGAGAACTCAACCAAACCTGGATTCAAAACCCAGCCTAGATAGTTGCCCCTGTAAGGCCCCATGGGAGTCCGACAACCAATCAGAATACAAGATCAAAGGCCAGAGAGGTATAAAACCAGGGACTCAGCATCTCAGGCCTCCCTTCTCTTTTCTCCACCAACATTGAAGCATGTGATCACCTTTTCTGTTCAGGACTCAAGCCATGTAGTCCTGTCCACCAATAAACCATCTCTCCAAGCAGCCTCCATGTTCTAGTGTCTTTTCCCCCACTTGGAGCCGAACCCAGAAGGATATTTCTTTCATCAGAAGCAACCTGGTGAAAAGAGGGAATGTCTGCAGGGACCTGGTGTGGGGGGAAGGCAGGCACAAGGGCTGTGGGGACCCCAAGGGGTGGAGAGTGGAAAAGGGGATAATAAGGGATGGGGTAGGCCTTGGCTCACCCCTGAAGCACCCATGCTCCATTTAACAGCCCACATGTTCATTTAACAACTATCTCACTTAACTTTCAACATCTTGGAAAAAAATGGGCAAAAATGCAATATTCTTAAATAGGATTTGAAAAATGCCCCACAATGTATACATTTTGAAAGAAGACATGCATGATTTCTTAAAAATGTAATTAATTATTTGTCACAAAAATAATTGGATCAATAAAGTCAATTTGGATTTTAAAACATTAGAAAGATTTGACAACCTACTAGAAATCTTTTTGTAATTAAGCTTTGGTATTGATTTATCTGACTCTTTCCCATTTCTTCTTTAGCATCTAAAAAGCAAATTGTTCTTAAGTGGGGTTATGTTAATCTAATGGATAACTGTTCAGAAATCTACAAGAATCGATATTTCAAAGGAATGGAATGTGCCGGTGAGCATGAAATGAATCATTCTTACCTCTATTCTGACACCATTACCTGAGCTGGTAGATAGAATGGGCCATCAAATGTTGGTCTTTGATCAAAAATTTCAATATTAAATATATCATCTCAATTTAGAATGCATTTCTTTCCAGCCATCACAAACCAATTATGGATAGGTAATTGAAACATTGTTTGAGGAAGAATTTCATTGGCCACATCCATCCAAATCTGGGACCACACGTTTTTTGTACTTTAGGTTTTCTTCCAGATTGACGTTGTTTTAATTCAGTATTAAAAGCCAGTAAAGAATAAAGGTTCACATATTGAACTAGGGATTTGAGATCTGAGTTCAAGTTTACCTCAGCCATAGAAGATTAACGCTGATGTTGAATTAATTGCTATCAGTTCAATCACAATCTCTCAATACCTCAGAAAATGGTTGGTTGTGGCAAAAACAGGAACAAGGAATCTTGTGTGTATACCTTGAACTCCTGGAGAAAAGACCAGATGTAAATATAAAAAATACTAAAATAAGTAAAATAAAATAATAAACTGAGGGATAATCGTTTAACCGAATGAATTACAAATACTTTAGATTAAAAATAATAGCATACAAGTAATATAATGCATAAGTATAGTAGTATGTTTTCAGTGAAGAATGTTCATAGGGAACTCTTTTTGTTTTTCTTATTTCAGGTACAGATGATGGTTCTGTAGATGCCTGTAAAGGTGATTCAGGAGGACCTTTGGTTTGCTTTGACTCTAACAATGTGGGATATCTTTGGGGTATTGTGGGCAGACGTGAAACCTGTGGTGAAAGGGGACAGCCTGGTCTTTATACAAAAGTGGCACTCTATTTTGAATGGATTGCTCGACATACTGGAATAAATCTCATTTCCAAATATAATTTGTGATTGTTAGAATGCAAATATTCTCCCCCTTTTACCTGCATTAATGAAACAAAGATCACTAGGAAACTGATAGCTCAGTTCAACAAATATTAAGTACTTGACGTTTAACTGATTTAACTATACAACAACAGTTCCTATACAATTTGAAATTTTGCTTTGTTGTTTGTGCCTTTGAGTCGGTCTTGACTCTTGGCAGCTGCCTGGTCCCTGCAATTTCGTTAAGATTTCAGAAATGATTTGCCATTCCCTCTTCATGATACACTATACTAAATTGGAAATGGTAGAATTATTTGAAACATTTTAGCAATAGCAATAGCAGTAGACTTATATACCGCTTCATAGGCCTTTCAGGCCTCTCTAAGCGGTTTACAGAGAGTCAGCATATTGCCCCCAACAATCTGGGTCCTCATTTTACCCACCTCGGAAGGATGGAAGGCTGAGTCAACCCTGAGCCGGTGAGATTTGAACCGCTGACCTGCTGATCTAGCAGTAGCCTGCAGTGCTGCATTTAACCACTGCGCCACCTTGGCTCTACATCTTCCAAAGTAGACATATTACTATATATATATAAGTAGAGGTTAAGTTTGTTAAAATCTCTAATACTTAAAAACTTTCTTCAATATGGATTATGCCCCAGAAGAGCTCTAGTGACTTATAAAATTGTACATTTATGGCTTTAAAACCTGCTGACTTTTTAGAAAAATCTACTCTATTTTTTATGTATTCTCTTTGTATATTCAAATAAAAAATGAAGTATGCAACAAGCAATAAGCTTGTCATTAGTTTTGTTTTCTATTAAGATCCACTAACTATGCCTGTCAGTGATATAACAATATTACAAATATAAATAAAGATACACCATAGAACCATGATGGTGAACCTATGGCATGTATGCCACAGATGATACTGAGCCCTCTTTGCCGGCAGGCCGGCCATTGCCCCAGGGCCATTCTCTGGCCACACGAGCTGTCGCCTGTTGCTCTTCTGGGTTCCGGTGCACTAGCCAGCAAGACAGTAAGGACAATGTTTCTCTCTTCTCTTTCTTATTTAAAATGGCAAAGAACCTAAAGTGATCTATATACATTTCTAAGGCAGCTGAATGTAATTGAACCACAAATGCAAAAAGACAAGCCAAATAGAAAAAAAAAAGAAGCTTGACAGGTTTAAGGCATTTTTCTTTCAGCAGTGGATGCGCTAATAACTACAAAGTTAATAGATATACAATGCTGGAGGCATTGTTGTGATCAGCAAAAGGTTCAGACAACTTCAAGAGAGATAAAACATTAGGAAAGAGCATTCATATTTGTAAGGGAAGGGAAGGGAAGATGCTCAGGCTTCGACTGAGGGGAAGTATTCGATAGCTGTCCAAAAGAACTACAGGCATATAGTGGAGATGAGTGAGTCACTGCTGAAGGGAATGGAATTGGCAATCTGCAAACAAGACTTGATACCAAGGAAAGTGTGTTCTTTCCAGGTGCAAAGATGCAGGATGTGAAAAGAGATTGACCTCACTCATCAATCCTAAAATGTAATAATGTGGATAATCCACCACACAATGAATTCATTCAATATATGGTGCTTAATGGAACTATGTCTACATGAAGGAAGGTGTACAGTGGGATAGTTAAGGGTTCTGTCTTCAGCCCAGTTCTATCTTCGGCTGCACCAATGGAAGTATAATGTTAACATCATGGAAAGTTATTGTCTCTCTAAGTGCTGGTCAAGGGATATCATATCTGGTTTTGTTCTACACAACAAGGTGCTGAGAAAATGGGAAGAGTGTAAAAAGAGCAATAAGGATGATTAGGGCCATGGGGGATGAATTCTATGAAGGATAGTAAAAGAAGAACCTAAAGAAGAGAAGCTAAAGAGAAACATGACACAGTCTTTCATTGCTAGTAGTAATCAGGAAGAAGGTGTAAATTTATTTTTATAGTGCCTGAAGGTAGGACAAGAACTCCTATGTCTAAACTTAAATAAGATGCAAATTCAAAATATGGAGTCATTTCCTGAGCACTATTAAGTAGTGAAATTTTTGGAGTTGTTAGTGCTCTATCACTGATGATATTTTTTTTAAAGGCATGGTCTAAGGACATGTCCAAAGAAGTGATATCAAGGCAGTGAAAGGATTGGGAACCAAATCTTACAAGGGAAAGTGAAAAGACCTAGGCTCAGAAGACTGAAAGGAACATGATGGCTGTCTTCACTGGCAGTCACATTGTAGAGCCGTGATGGCAAACCTATGGCGCGTGTGCCAGAGGTGGCACGCAGAGCCCTCTCTGCGGGCACACCAGCCATTGCCCCAGCCCAACTCCACTGTGCATGCGTGCATGCTTCCCACCAGCCAGCTGGTCTTCAGGTCTCTGCCACGCATTCGCAAGGGGTGGGGTGCGTGTGGGGGATATACATGTGCATGTTCAGGGGGTGATGCACATGCAGGGGGCACTCGCATTGCATTTTGGGGGCTTGCACAGTGCCCCACACCCCATTTTGGTTTCCAGGTTGGTGCAGGTGGCTTTCCAGTCCCAAAATGGGGCGTGGGAGGTACTCGCATTGCATTTCGGGGCCTTGTGCAGTGCCCCTGCAATCTGTTTTGGCTTCCAGGTTGGTGCAGGTTGGCCTGATCCGGCCCAAATGGAGCACTTGCAGTGAATCTTGCAGTGTAGGGGATTGGCCTTGATCACCTGTTGGTTCCTTCCATCCTCTATGATTCAATAATTCCTGCTTAGTTAGGGAATTGGATCAAAAGAGTTCAAAGATTCTTCCTGATCCTATCATGTTATGAAATAAGCACAGAACTAGCCAGATACACCAGTTGAATACTCAGTTTATTATTTCAAAAGATACTATTCCCTTTAATAAAACATGGTAACCATTCACAAATAGAAATATTTCATGAAAACAAAGTCCATGTATATTTTGTCATGGTGTGCTATAGTAGAACGTGAAATTATGTGTAGTTCCAGATAAACGATGTGTTCTGGGCCGGGCAATGAGGTTCTGCTCGGGCAGCCAGTTAACTCCACGCTTGGGAATATTTTTCAGATCACGTTTATTATCAGGAATCCTTAATAACAAAACTTACAGTTCAGTGTTAAGATTCTTCTGACTTTCCCTGATCTGTCCCATCATGTAGTGTAAAAAGACATTAATTCCTCTAACCCATGCTGCTGGTGCAAAGCTGCTTCTGGTAGTGCTGATAGCGATTCAGTGAGTGCGCAGTAATAAAACCAATTTCCCGGCAAAATACCCCACTGCCCAATCAGGGAGCACAGATGTGGTCACATGTTATGGGACTACATTTCCCATAAGGTAGTTGCATTTCCCATGAGATAGTTGCTTAAAGGTAGACAGCTTCTAATTCTTAAATTGGCTATATACTGTATATAATGTCTGACCATTTTTGCTCTCTCCCCACCCATTATCTTTCTGTAGTAATGATAAAACTTTTTTATTTCTTCCATTCAACCATGTCCGATTCTTGGATACTGATTGGACAAGTTCCTGAAGTTTCTGGACAAGATTTTTCATTCATACGGCTGAGATAAAGTAACTGGCCCAAGGTCAAAGGTGGGTTGCTCCTGGCTCGGCCCGGCTCGGCCAACCGGTAGTGGAATTCAGGCCCTGGGTCACAGAACTGGCAGCGACTCAGGCCTGCCACGCCCCTGAACCGGTTCCCTCGCCACTGCTGGGCCACTGCCATTTTGGATTTTAGTATCTGCATGTGCACAGTTCACTGTAAATTATCCTGCACATGCACAAAGAACAATTTACATTGAATAGTGGACACACACCTGACGTGCCCGTGTTGTGAACCAGTAGTAAAACCGGCAGCAACCCTCCCTGCCCAAGGTCAACCTTCTAGTTCCACCTCAGGCACAAAGTCCGGTCAGGGACCCTGGGCTAGCCAGCCCTAGGAACCAGGCAGTGACAATCACTTCAGAAAAACATTGTCAAGAAAACTGCAGGGACTTTTCTGGGTCAGTTTCAGAAATTTGATATAATTGAATGGGGGAAAAGAAAAAAAACCTGACAGTAATAGAAAGGGATGGAAGAGTGGGAAAGAAAAAAAAAGCTAGCTGGAATCAATACTTTTGAACTGTTTTTGGAATTACAACTCCCAGAATTCTAATCAACATGGCCAGAAGTTATCTAATTACACTTATCTATACAAGCCAGGTGATGTCAGCTCACATGAATGTTTATGGATCAGTGGGTCAGGTGACCCATGAGATTCAACAGGCCAACCGTGGGAAAAGCATCGCATTAAATTTAGCAAGCTAAGAAAATGCAATTGAAAGGAATAAAATGTGTGGTTTTTTTAGAAAATACCTTTCTCCAAATACCTCCCTCCACTCTATGGTACGTACCGTCCTTTATCCACCAAAGAGGGAAAAAACAGTAGAGGGAATTATTGACACAAATGCAATGCTCCCTCAAGTGGAGATTGCAGGAGTTCCTTGTTAGTGTATGGTAGTTTAAAAAAGGTTTGCAGCACGTTTATGACTAGTAAATTGCATTAAAAGCTATCTAAGCTGTTCGCCAGCCACGCCTCACACTTCATCAACACATCTGATGCAATTGCCAGTCGGGAAAGATGGTACACACTAAAATGTTGCCTTCAAGTGAAGGAATGCTATGCCCAAAGTTTCACTGAACAGAACAGAATAACAGATTTGGGAAGGGACTTCAGAGTTCTTCTAGTCCAACTTCCTGCTCAGGCAGGAAACCCTATGCCATGTCAGACAAGTGGTTGTCCAATCTCTTCTTAAAAACATCCAGGGTTGGAGCATTCACAACTTCTGGAGGCATGTAGCTCTACTGATTAATTTTTATGTCACGAAATTTCTCCTTAGTTCTAGGTTGCTTCTCTCCTTGATTAGTTCCCATCCATTGCTTCCATTAAATCCATTGGGGACAGAGCAGGGGTGGGTTCCTGCCAGTTCTAACCTCTTCTATGGAAGAGGTTCCACAAATCTACAGTGCTGTTTAGAACCAGTTCCTCCCTCCCCCCGCCCATCCCGCACATCATCAAGATGAAGAGTGAGAGGAGGAATTCTGGAGTTGAAGTCCACAAGTCTTAAAGCAATAATAGCAATAGCAATAGCAGTAGACTTATATACCGCTTCATAGGCCTTTCAGGCCTCTCTAAGCGGTTTTACAGAGAGTCAGCATATTGCCCCCAACAATCTGGGTCCTCATTTTACCCACCTCGGAAGGATGGAAGGCTGAGTCAACCTGAGCCGGTGAGATTTGAACCGCTGACCTGCTGATCTAGCAGTAGCCTGCAGTGCGCATTTAACCACTGCGCCACCCTTGGCTCAGGTGGAAACTCTGGCATTTGAAGCATGCAAGTCTTAAAGCTGTCAGGTTTGAACAACCCTGGGGTTTTTTTTTCTAAAGGGTTAGGGGTGCAAGGGTCTTGTAACTTGACAGCTTTAAGACTTGCATGCTCAAATGCCAGAGTTTCTGAGCCAACATTTTGGTTGCTAAGCAAGAGCGTTGTTAAGTGAGTTTCACCACATTTTACAAGTTGGCCATGCCCACCCAGTCACATGACTGCCAAGCCACTCCCACTCAGTCAGATGGCTGGCAAGCCACTCCCACCTGGTCACATGGCCGGCAAGCCACTCCTACCCAGTCACATGGCTGGCAAGCCACTCCCACAAAGCAGGCCACACCTACAGAAGAGGTTCTAAAAATTTTTGAAATCCACCACTGGGAAGAGGATCTTCATGCAAGGGATCACCTGGCAGGGAGGGAGGCTTTGTACTGTTTGAGTTTATAATAATATAATAAGCTGTCCTTTCAAGTCAGTGTAAATTGTAAATCAAATTAAATCCCCGTGGAGATTCGTACCCTCACCACCGTCCAGACCTTCAGCACAGCCCTCAAGACCTGGCTATCCCGTCAGGCCTGGGGATAAAGATCGTAATCCGTCCCCACCCGAATGATGAATGTTGTGTACTATTTTACTTATGTATTGTTTTATGTCTTACTGTCTTGTACTCCCCTCCCTATATATTGTAAGCCGCCCTGAGTCCCCTCAGGAAAAGGGCGGCCTATAAATATAAAACATAAACCATAAATTTAGAAAGCTTTGACTGCCAGAGAAAATTGTCTCTTTAAGTGAAGGATCAGATGAAAGAATACATCTACAGATGAGGCCCTGGGGGGTCCGAGGAAGGGTCATATGTTGAGGTATAATGGACATGAGAGCGAGGAGTATGAATTCTGAAAACTATTTACTCTTGTCTTCATTTCTTTGCCTTAAAATATACAATTAAACAGCTTTTCTACTGTATGGGGATTTGCAATACAGGCTTGCTAACAACAGTTGCCAGTATTGAGGGGGTTGCTGTAGGAAGAGGGTAGTGGTGGGATTCAAATTTTTTACTACCTGTTCTGAGGGCATGGCTTGGTGGTCGTGGCATCAGTGGTGGTGGGTTGCTCGCAGTTTGGCCCAGTTCAGCTGAACCAGTAGTAACAGCGGTGGGTAGGCCCTGCCCACCTGGCGAATGGGCGCGAGAGAGAGAGCCTGAACCTGTAGTAAAAATATTTGCAACCCATCGCATGGCTTGGTGGGCGTGGCTTGGTGGGTGTGGCAGGGGAAGGATACTGTAAAATCTCCATTCCCTCCCCACTCCAGGGGAAGGATACTGCAAAATCCTCATTTCCTCCCAATCACCTGGGACTCGGGAGGCAGAGAATATATCGGGCGGGCCGGGGCCAGAGAGTGGTGATATTTACTGGTTCTCCAAACTATTCAAAGTTATTGAATAGTGGTTCTCCGGAGGTGGTCCGAACCTTCTAAATTATACCTCTGGACGAGGGGGTGCGCAGGGTTCATGAAGCAAGGCAGAAGTAAACACTTTTCCTGTCAGAAACCACTTAGCCAGGATATTGGATGCTAGAATATCTCGCCTACAAGTAAACCCAAACCACATAGCTGGGACAGGAAACAAGCTTTGCAAGATACCCATGACCTGAGGCTTTTGTCGGCGCGCTTAGGGCTAATTAGTCACCTCATTCGTCGCGCGGTTTTGTCACCCGCATTTAGTCAGGCGCGCTTTTGTTGTCCGCGCATTTGTGGTGGAACCGCCAAGTGGACCCGTCAAAAGCGCAAACGTCATAAGCGTGCCGACAACACCGCGGCGCTAAAACCGTGATTTCAAAAGCGCGCCGACAACAGCGCGTCGACAACAGCGCACCGACAACAGGCGCCGACAACAGCGCGATTTCATTTAAGGTAAGATTTACAGTTAGGTTTTAGGTTTAGGGTTAGGGTTAGGTTTAGGGTTAGGTTTAGGGTTAGGTTTAGGGTTAGGTTTAGGGTTAGGTTTAGGGTTAGGTTAGGGTTAGGTTTAGGGTTAGGTCTCAGCGCGCTTCTGTCGGCGCGCTTTTGTCGGCGCGCTTTAGGGCTAATTAGTCACTCATTCATCGCACGGTTTTGTCACTGCGCTTTAGACCACCGCGGTTTAGTCAGGCGCGCTTTTGTTGTGCGCGTATTTGTGGTGGAACCGTAGCCAACAGGTGGTGTGACATTTAGCTATTTTGCATAGCAAGCTTAAAAGTTCTGGAGGGCTGTAATCCAGGTAATCAATCAATATTATATGTTATGCATGCATTATTAGGGGGAGGGCAAAGGGGTATATATAATTCACTTTTGACTATAAAAATTGCTGTGAAACTGTAATCAGGGCCTCGGCAGCTTTCAAAGCCAGGGTCCTTATATCTTGGTACCAAAAAGAAAATTATATTCTTGTTTCACATCTTGTGTTTGGTGATCAATTGGCTTCGACACTAAACTAAGGCCCAGTTTTGGAGACAACATAAGGCCCTTGGAAGACAAACAATCGATACAAATTCAAAGTAAACCATTCCAAACTCGATTGCAGAAAATACTGACTTCAGCAACTGAGAGGTCAACGCCTGGAATAATCTACCTGACTGTTTTTGCATCTTCTAACCCTCACAGCTTCAACCTTAAACTGTCTACCGTGGACCTCACCCCATTCCTAAGAAGAAGGGGTGAAAGGGGCATGCGTATGCGCATCAGCATGCCAACTGCCCCTGTCCTACTGTCCCCATTTACTTGTATTCATTTCCGTGGTTCATGCCCATGTTTATATTTATACCTGCTATCTTGTACATGTTTATTTAGTTTATCACTCATGTACAAGATAACAGGAATAAGAATAAACATGAATAAGAACACAGGAAATGGGGACAAATAAATGGGGACAGTAAGACAGGGACCTTAGGCACTACTGAGCTCTTGGGGATGGGGTGAGGTCCAGTAGACAGTTTAAGGTTAAAGTTATGGGGGTTTGAGGATATAAAACAGAGTCAGGTAGTGCATTCCAGGCGTTGACCACTTTGTTGCTGAAGCCATATTTTCTGCAATCCAGTTTGGAGCAGTTTACCTTGAGTTTGTATCTATTGTGTGCTCGTGTATTATTGCGGTTGAGGCTGAAGTAGTCATTGACAGGTAGGAGGTTGTAGGCTTGTAGCAGATACTTTTGGGTACAAACTTTTATAATTTTGTGTTTGCTTGACAAACTCATAAATACAAATAGGTGAGGAAAAAAAAAAATCTGTGCCAAACCACTGCTCGGAGCGCCCGCTCGGCCCGACTCTTTGCGCCACGACTTCTTCCTTGCTTTTCCAAAAGATTGGCAACGCCCCTCCCCCCACATTTCCCCCCTCCCTTCCGCCCAGGCGTTCGTGGGGTTGGGGGCGGCGCCACCTGACTGTTGCGGAAGCAGGTACCGAAAGCTTTTTGCGGCATGGTGGACATTTTCCGGCCACGGCTGACTACAGGTGCGAGGGCTCCGAGGGACCGCTACCCGCGTGGGGAAGCTACTGGGGCGCCGCGCCCGTAATGAGCTGCCCGTTAGCGTTTGGAGAGATCCAGCCTCCGCGTCTCCCGGGACTTTTCGAACGCTGCTGTGCCCAGAGTTCCAGAACCCACGGCTTTCATGCGTGGGCGTTCTAGAACTCCGGCCCGCGGACGTTCGGAGATGCCAGGAAGGCGAGCGGTCTTGTTGCCGCTGCTCGTGACCGGGGCCTTCCTCGCCGCGCTGCTGGAGCCGAGCCGGTGCCAGGAGCCTCAAACTCCGGATTGGAAGATGACATTGAAGACTATCAGAAACGGCGTTCATAAGATCGACACGTACATAAATGCCGCTCTGGATCTTCTGGGAGGAGAAGATGGACTCTGTCACTATAAATGCAGCGATGGTAATAATCATACTATATTAGAAGAAATGTATGTATGTTCGACTATTTGTTATAAAGCGTGTTTAATGAAGTTTTTTTTTTCTGTTCAAAGGTATGTTAAGAGAATGTCATGAAAAATAAATAACAAAAACACTTGAATTGCTTTTGCTAAAGTCAGGAAAATCTCAGATTGCCAGCCAGCATCGTAACGGGAAAAAAAGGTTATAAATATTATATAGTTATTCAAATCAGACAGTCTTTAGGTTGCACATGACAGATGTAAACATTAATGATGATAAACTGGAGATAGAACAGCGTATTCCTATATTTGACTATTGCAGAAATAGTCGTAGTAAATTTAGTGGAACTTAATTCCAGGTAAATGGTTATAGGATTGAAGTCTCCTATTTGTACTTTCAAGGGATGCCTAAACTATTTGTTTAAAATACTAGCAATAACATTATTTTGGCTCCTTACTGCATACAATATAGCTATTGTTATAGCTTATCATGATCTTAAGCATATTCAGTTCATGTTATTGTGTGAAAATGTGAAGGATTATATTGCAGAGGAGATTTCTGCTCTGCAAAACGGATTAGAAAATTTGGAAATGGATGTGAAACATAATCCCTCCTTCTTTCAACAGTATTTAAAAGGTTAGGTTAACTCATTAAAACCCAGTTTCCACATATTTATTGCTTCAATTCTTTGAATTTACTGTGGTTTCACAACCTTAATCTTATGCATAGGGGAGGTTTAGAGAAGTGGTTAGAGATAAATCTCTACATAGTAAGGCTAAAGTAAATTAATGGGACTTTATTAACATGCCCAGACTGAATAGATATTAAAAAACAACAACCCTGACTGGCATTTTAATTTCATAATGGGTATCCAATATAGCACTTCGAACAATTAACAGAAGATAACTCCAAAAACAGTAGTGATTCATTTGGTCACAATTTGGGAATTGTATTGTAGTTTTATATTCATTCACTTGGTAAATTCATTCAATTCAAGGGGCATGATTTCTGAATAGACATGTATAGTACTGTGAGATTAAATTGTTTAGCGTATCATTTTTGTATAATTAAAATTAGACTATTATCTTGTTAAATTCAGACACTTGAGACAAGGCTTCAAGGCGCTAATCGTCACTTATAAAGCCCTTCATGGTATTGGACCTGGGTACTTGAGAGACCGCCTGCTGCCAATTACCTCCAATAGACCGATTAGATCCTACAGATTAGGCCTCCTCCGAATTCCATTCGCCGGCCAATGCCGACTGGCGACTACCCGGAGGAGAGCCTTCTCTGTGGCTGCTCCGACCCTCTGGAACGAGCTCCCCATGGAGATTCGAATCCTCACCACCCTCCAGGCCTTCCGCAAAGCCCTTAAAACCTGGCTGTTCTGACAGGCCTGGGGCTAAAGAACTTTTGCCCCCCCCCCCTCGAATGGTATGGTTGTTGTGTGCTTTTAAATTGTGTATTGTTCTGTTCGTCTTTTTTTATCCCTTATCTGTACCCCCTTCCCTGACTTGGATTGTGAGCCGCCCTGAGTCCCCTTTGGGGAAAAGGGCGGCATATAAATGCAATAAATTCAATTCAATTCAATTCAATAGTTTGAGTTTGAGTTTGAGTTTATTAACATTTATAGGCCGCCCTTTTCCCTGAGGGGACTCAGGGCGGCTCACATAAAATCAGGAAGGGGAATACAAACAATGACATAGACACACATAAGTAAAAATAATGGGCAACATTCATTCATCATTCGGGAGGGGCGGCTATCTTTGTCCCCAGGCCTGACGGGCTAGCCAGGTCTTAAGGGCTATGCGGAAGGCCTGGACGGTGGTGAGAGTACGAATCTCCACGGGGAGCTCGTTCCAAAGGGTCGGAGCTACTACTGAAAAGGCCCTCCTCCTTGTAGTTGCCAGCCGGCACTGGCTGGCAGATGGAATTCGGAGGAGGCCCAATCTATGAGATCTAATTGGTCGCAGGGAGGTAATTGGCAGAAGGCGGTCTCTCAAGTACGCAGATCCACTACCATGGAGGGCTTTATGGGTGACTAGTAGCACCTTGAAGCGCACCCGGAGATCGACAGGTAGCCAGCGCAGCTCGTGGAGGGTAGGTGTTATGTGGGTGAACCGAGGTGCACCCACGAACACTCGCGCGGCCGCGTTCTGGACTAGCTGAAGTCGCCGGATGCTCTTCAAGGGCAGCCCCATGTAGAGCACGTTGCAGTATTCCAGCCTAGAGGTCACAAGGGCCCGAGTGACTGTTGTGAGAGCCTCCCGATTCAGGTAGGGTCGCAACTGGCGCACCAGGCGAACCTGGGCAAATGCCCCCCTGGTCACAGCCGTCAGGTGGTGGTCAAAGGATAGCTGTGGATCCAGGAGGACTCCCAAGTTGCGAACCCTCTCTGAGGGGTGTAAAATTTGACCCCCCAGCCTGAGTGATGGAATATTGGTCGAATCTTTGGGAGGGAAGCACAACAGTCACTCGGTCTTTTCTGGGTTGAGTACAAGCTTGTTAGCCCTCATCCAGTCCATAACGGCCTCAAGGCCTCGGTTCATCACGTCTGCCGCTTCATTGAGTTGACACGGGGCGGACAGATACAACTGGGTATCGTCCGCATATTGATGGTATCTTATCCCGTGCCTGCGGATGATCTCTCCCAGCGGTTTCATGTAGATGTTGAATAGTAGGGGGATAAGACCGAACCCTGAGGCACCCCATATGTTAGGGGCCTAGGGGTCGATCTCTGCCCCCCCACTAACACCGACTGCGACCTGTCCGAGAGGTAGGAGAGAACCACCGCAACACGGTGCCTCCCACTCCCACCTCCCGCAGTCGTCGCAGAAGGATACCATGGTCGATGGTATCGAAAGCCGCTGAGAGGTCAAGGAGAACCAGGATGGAGGGATGTCCTCCATCTCTGGCTCTCCAAAGATCATGGTCAATGCGACCAAAGCGGTTTCTGTGCTGTAACCGGGTCTGAAGCCTGACTGGAAGGGGTCAAGATAGCTTGCTTCCTCCAAGGACCGCTGGAGCTGGAAGGCCACCACCTTCTCAACAACCTTCCCAAGAAAGGGAAGGTTGGAGACTGGGCGATAGTTATTAAGAACAGCTGGATCCAGAGATGGCTTCTTCAGGAGGGGTCTCACCACCGCCGCTTTTAACGCGGCGGGGAAGTTCCCCTCCCGAAGAGAGGCGGTAACAACCGCCTGGATCCAGCCTCGTGTCACCTCACTGCTGTTAGTAACCAGCCATGAGGGACACGGGTCCAGTACACAGGTGGAGGCACTTACAGCCCTCATGGCCTTGTCCACATCCCCGGGGGCAACATCCTGAAACTCAACCCAGATGTGGTCTACTTCATCCTCTTGTGCCTCGGCTGGAACTGCAGAGATGGAGTCCAAGTCCGACCGAAACCGAGCAATTTTGTCCGCTAAGAATTGGGCATAATCCTCAGCTCTGCCCTGCAAGGGTTCCCCCGCTTCCCTCTTATTTAGTAGGGAGCCAGGAGGACTCCCAAGTTGCGAAATAGATGGAAAAGTGGTATGGATATGGAACTAGGGACTTTAGTTCAAATTCAGGCTCTGTGGAAATTCAGGGAATGACCTTGTAGCTGCATTTCATCTCATCCCAAGTACTTCACCAGATTATTGTTAAGAGGAAAAGTTTGGAGGAGAAAGTGCTATGTACAATACCTTAAGTACCTGAAAGTTGTGATGTATAACTAATGAATAAATGTTCATATATCTATAACAATAGATTAATAATTTATTAGCTTTGTCTTGAGTCAGTCTGTAAAAACCAGAAGCATTTTACATATTCTAATGTTTTACAGGATACAAACCTTTACCTCGCTATGGCTATAAACCTTCACCACCCAACGGATGTGGTTCTCCACTTTTTGGAGTTCATGTAAGTTGCTAACAGACATGCACAGAATACTCCATGTATGAACTGATTCTTTCACAGAACCCATGGACTTGGTCCAGACACATTTTGGATGTTTGTGCTGTGCACAGGACAACATGAATTTATTTTGTTTTTTTAGATAGAAGTGGCAGTTGGGGGGTACAGGAAAAGTCAAAGGTACTGGCAGTAGCACTTAGACTTGTATACCACTTTACAGTGCTTTATAGCCCTAAGTGGTTTACAGAGTCAGCATATTACCCCCAACAATCTCCTCATTTTACTCACCTCAGAAGGATAGAAGGTTGCATCAACCTTTAGCCTGGTGAGATTTGAACTGCCAAATTGCAGGCAGTCAGCAGAAGTAGCTGGTAGTACTGCACTCTAACCACTGCGCCACCATGGCTCACCAGCAGCTGAAGTGAGGGAAGGAAGGCAATGGGAAGATTTTGGGTGGCTGAGGAAATGGGATATGGCATTCTGGGATTTCAGCAATGGCAGAGCGGGAGGAAAAGAACTGGGAAGATGGAGAATGGATGAGTGATGAGATGTGTTGTTATGTGCAGAACAAGAGAGAAGGGCAAAAGTGTAGCACCCTTGTCCTACACATCCTGTTCAAGTTTATTTCACCCAGAGCCAGAATAATCAAAGCCTCCTGAATTTTGGTTCTACTGAACTGTGGCTTACCCAGAGTGGTTCAGTAGAATATTTGGAATATAATTGTTTTTGCATGCTCCATTTTGTGCACCCCACCAGTGTCTAATTAAAGACTGGCTCCTGAATGTACATTTTGAGGAAAGCAGTAGTGCTAAAACAACATATATTTGAGTTAAATTTTAATAGGTGCGCTTTTACAGTATAGAGAGTAGGTTATTTTTTTCTTGGCATCCAAGCATTTCATTTCTGCAGTGTTTAAAAAACTATTATTCCCCCAAAATAAAACATGGTCTTATTTTCTTTTGAGCCCCAAAATAAGCACTTGGAATTATTTTTGGGGGGGTCTTATTATTTTGAGGTACAGGAGGTGGCGAGCGTGGTCACCTCATGGCTGCTGTGTTGCAATATTTTTGAGGGAGGGCTTATTTCAGCGCATGTGCTCCAAAGTCCCATTGGGCTTATTATCTGGGAGGTCTTATTTTTGGAGAAACAGGGTAATGATCAGCCTCTTACTATCAATTTTCACAACTCGAGAACAGACAAGATTATCTTTGTATGACTCATTTATCCAAAGTTTTCTGAGTTGAACAGCACACCAAATCATAAATGATGAATCATGTTATCTCCTAGTCTCATATTTCTTGGTGTCTTGTGGAAAATATTATTTATCTACCATGTATATTAAATTTCTTTAAGCTCTGAATTAAAATAGGCTCTTTTCTACTTTTGATAATAAGAGTTGGAGCACCAGAGGATAACTTATAGGGATAATACATAAATCAAGGCGATATAATGTAGTAAGTCAACGTAATTCTGTTACAGTACAATTTATGGGGGCGCATTCAGTGAAAGTTTAAAAGACCAATTTGGGGGGGGTGGGTTTTACTCTTGAGTGCCCTTTGGGCTAGATAACATTATGTAAACTATTTCATAATGCATAATTTGCATTCTATCACTTTCATAATGACTTTGCATCATCTGTATAATGGCATCTTTATGCAAATGATATAAATTCAATGAGAATTTTGAACTTTGTGTCTGAATTCCATTGCTAAATCAGACTTTCATTGTTCTGTGTTATAGTTGCTCTGATAAATCTATTAAGATTTCATCCAACTTTGATGATTTTTAAGATTTTAATTTCTTATTCACTTGGTTTTGTTACTAATTTTTTAATGGCTCTCACAGTATGATTTTCCCAACATGCTGGGAAATCTATTATCAATATTTGGTATCAGATTGCAAAGTATCAATGATATAGTTTCCTGCTAATGGAAGAGACCAAAAAATTGGAAAGGTTTAAATCAAGTTGGTGCATTTTAACCTGCCAACCCTTTTCCTATCTCTTCAAATCAGCACAAAAGCCTGAAAAAACCTACCAGTTGTTTGACATCATTGCACTATTGTCATTTCCTTGTAGTTCCAACTTTTAGTTAAAAAGTGTCTTCCTTATCATATTGCCCTCTTCTCCTTACTTATTTTTTGGAAGAGGTTTTCTTATTCTTTGACCAATGCATTGCAGCCAGGGGTGAAATGCTACCGGTTTTGATGGTTTGCTTGAACCAGTATTTCCGACGATTAGCTGTGACATGCGATTAATATTAGCTATAAAGCAGGATTTCCTGCTTTCTAGTTAATCTAAATTGCATGGCACAGCGGATTCCCCCCACCCTCCGCTGTTCTACTTACTTTTGTAGATGTGCTTGATAGCAGGCTCTGCCCACCCACCCAGACGTCATCACGTCCATTTTTGATGCTCTGTGCATGTGCAGAAGGTCCTGCACATGCACGGAGGTGGCGTGTGGGAGCAAAGCCAGCGTGTGTGCGTGCTCACATTTGCAAACCGTTAGCAAAGATAAGTAGATTTCACCCCTGATTGCAACACTCCCATCATCTTTCATCCTTTCTTGGAGCTCCTTCAGAAGAGACAATTTCTTAATTCCATGAAGCATTTAACTCTCAAGATGCTAATCACTGGAACTTGCTTTTCAGTTTGACATTGGCATCCCCTCAATGACAAAATGCTGCAATCAACATGACAGATGTTATGACACCTGTGGGAGCAAAAAATATGATTGTGATGAGCAGTTTCAATATTGCCTTTCAAAGATCTGCAGAGATGTGCAGAAGACATTAGGAATACCTGAGTCTGTGCAAGGTGAGCCACTCTTGAGAAATATGGAATGATAGAGCTTTACCAAGATTATATAATCTGAGCCCAACTAAACAGAAATTTAAACCAGAAAATCTGGTTAATGTGATTGCATTATCTACCATTTGGTTCTTCTACATGTTCAAATGGATAGGTACATACTTTTGTCCAGTTGTTTAAAGGAAACCATGTTTGAATAAAGAATGTATCAGAGTCACCCATTAAGTTTTAATTAAAACTCTTCAGATTAAATCAAGCATCGCTTAGTTTTCAGGTTTAAATTAAATTACTTGTAGGCTAAGCTAATTGCTTCTCTAATTTTTTTTCTTTACTTCCTTGAAATGTGGATTTAAAACATGTTTTGCGAGGAAGAGGATGGGGATTTAAGACTAAATATTAAGGAGAGAATAAAATGTCCAAGTTTTGATAGTTAAAAATCATTGTGTAGCTTCATAAATATTGTGATTATAGTGTATTGATATTGGAGTAATTAAATTATACTTACAGTTGTGCATACAAATATGCATTATTATTGTGATTAATATTTAATAGTTTTGATTTGTTGATTAATATAGAACTGTTTCAGGAGGAAATCCGGGAAATTAGCTATTTGCATCACTTTTCAAATTGCATCTATACTCTTTGAATTATTAATTTCTCCTATCTTAGCTATCTGGATGAAATCTACCAAGAAAGCAGTAATAGGAGATGATATTGTTTTTTTTTTTACTTTAAAGTAATATAGGAGACATTGTACCTTATTTAGCTGCTCCAAATAATTCCCAAAGTCATACTAATAAAATAATAAGATATATATCTTATTTCCGTTTTTGCGAAAAATGGGATGCATGGGGCGGGGTTTCAACAGGCCAGAAATGGCTGTATTCAGTGTATAAGACGCACCGTCATTTACCACCTTCTATAAGGGGAGGAAAAAGTGTCTTATACTCTGAAAAGTACGGTAATTGTGATTTGAATCACCCATTGCCCAAAGCTATAATTGTACTATGCTTTATCTTTTCTCCTCAAGCAGGTAATGACAGCTTTTCTTTATTGTACTATTAAAGATATTTCCCTGTCTTGCAGCTTGTGAATCTACAGTGCAACTAGTGTTTGATACAGTCATACATCTCGGATGCAAGCCATATCTTGACAGTCAGAGAGCTGCATGTGTATGCCAGTATGAAGTCAACAGAGACCTGTAACAAGATTTTTCTGAAGGATAGAGCCCTTTGTTGTTACAAAGCTGTCCTAAGGATACAGTGAGCATGCAAATGGACTCACCAGAAGACATGAATATGTATATTTTTATGTAGCACTTGTTTCGTCAGCTATGTATGCATTCTTAAACTATAAGGATCTAGGGCACCTCTTTTAGAGATGAAAAGGATATTTTAGCAAGTGCCTTAAGTAGATAGTATTGTCAATGAATGCTACTCTAAACTGAAGGAAGTGAATCATGAAGTAGGTCAATCCTTGGGGTCACAATGAATCAATATCTTTTGGTTGATTTGTCTTATAGAAGAAAAGTACCCAAAAAGGCAAAAACCAAATATTTGAAAGACTTTTTAAAAAATGACTGACAACATTCAGTTATTTGTATTTTGATATTGTGTGATGTATATAATATTTGTCCCTACCACAAAATAACTGTTTTACAGCTATCCAAGGGTATTGTAATTCTGTGAAAACAATATATAGTTTATAAACTATTTAAAAAATGTCCATTGAAGAGAAATATCCTATCATGAATTGAAAAACCAGAAAATGTTTGATACAAAGATATTTGTCCTTTATTGTGTATGCTGTTTAAATATTACATCCCTTTTATTCTAGAATATCTCAAAAATTAATTTTAAGACTAATTTATCATTCTTTCTCATGGTTATGAATCACTTTAACTATGCAAGGATTCTTTATGGATTGTCACAATCTCATTGTTGTTTTTTTACATCAAAGTTTTATATAATTCTCAGTGTTTCTATAAATAATCTCTACTGAAGCAAATTCTGCCTCAATATAAAAATTGCTGAATTCATATTACTTGAAAAGTGGTATTTGATGCAATTTCATCTAGTGCCTTATTAATGAACTGGACATTTAAAAAGTGAATAGGTATGAAATAAAATTATCTGTTTAGAAAGGGAAAAATTAAACATTAATTTAAATTGAATGTATGTCATGTATTTTTTTCATCAACAAAATTTAAGAAAACAACAACTAGAAGAAGAACTTGCAGGATTCACTTGATAAGCTTTTATTTTATTATCTTCCACCATGTTGTATTTGTTTGCATCCAGTTTCCTGATAACTACATAAGATTTTATGAGATAACTACCTAAGTTTGAAAATTCCTTTGTACTGTGCTAGAAATCCAGCCTACTATTACTTTATCTCATGGGTATCTATATCAAGAAGAAAGGAGGATTGGAAGTTGTTCTCCATTGATTAGGCACATTGCAAGTTTGCTTACATTATATACCGTATATTGCTTATGTTATATCCAGTAGAGCCATTAAAGCATGTAACTCAGGGTTCTATGAATCTGAAGCTATGGCTTGCTTATGTAAAGTAAGTTACTCCGGTAAAACAATATAAGATGACAGCGTATAATATTGAAAATCTAACGTTGATCTTAAGTGAACATTCTGGCGACTATAAACTATGACCTACTCAGAAAGTAGCTTGATGGAAGGAGCCAATGTCCCTATGGTACAGTCATGCGATCTCGATGCTCTGAGACTACAGCCGATACTTTTGCCACTGGGGGGTCCAATCGGACCTAAACCGTCCTGAAGAGACGGTGAACAGGAAGACCACGTCTTGCTGATATCAGGGACAATGCAAGTCTCTGATTGATACAAGAGAAGGACTTCAAGCTGGTGACAAAAGACAGCCTAGGCTGAGGAAGTGGGGACGGCTAAGGAATGGAAGGAAACAGCAAGAGAAAGTGTGATCATCTGGGGAATCCTTTCTGTTTTGAAAAAAAAAACACTGCCCAAAATAATCTTTTTTTAATGCTAAACTAAATCCTTAAGCAGAAGAAGTTAGCAGCAGAACTGATCTTCATTGCTTTGTTTTGGTTAGTATGCTTTTCTTCTTGTAACTATTGAAATGCTCCTCACAATTTTTTCTCTCTCTCCCCTCTGCTTAAAGTGAACAGACCGGTTTTTCTTCTTCGGCTCCTTCCTGCTTTATTTTTCAACTTAAGGACTAAAATCTCCCTCTCTAATCTAATAAAAATCGTCTATTATTTGCTACTAAACTCCATTTAAGAACTTTGTCCCTCCTAAATCTGAGACAATACAAAAATGGAAAAAATACTAATTTTGCTGCTACAGGCTACAGCTTTTTTCGAAACCACGCATTTGTTCTTGTTTCTCCTTTGATCTCACTGTCTTTGTGCTTCAAAGCTCTGGAACTAAAAGTGATAAGAGCCAAGGACACAAATTGTTTACCACAGCTGTCTTGAGAGTTCTATCAGCACTGGGAGAAGGAAAAAACTGGAACTTCTCTCTTGTGAAGATTAAAGCTACAGTGGCAGTAATTTACAATTTGGAACATGGAGCAATTTACAGAAGAGGAAACTTTAATTTTGTAAAAGATTTGGGATGCAATTCAAAAGTTATTGGTAACTTGGAGAATTGACAAGAAGATAGAGTTTATACCAGAAAAAATGAGGGAGATGGAGTTCCAAAAACTGAAGAGAAAAATGAACACAAAGATAAGAAAACTAATGATTTGATTTCTGAAATGAAAGTGGTTGAAAGCAAAAAAAAAAAAAGGGAGTTTGGTGGGGGGAGTTCGATGGTCCGGAGGTCTACCCCAAATTTCAAGGCACAAAAGAAGAAAAAAGAGAAAATAAGATGGTTTTAAAGAGAAAAATCTTATCAGAAACAGGATTGACAGTCAAAGATAAATCAATTAAAGTAGCAAAAGGACGCTGAGATTATCTGAGAGATCCAAGAGACAACAAGGTGTGGAGAGATGTCCATAAAAACTTTACCAAGGAAATAAATAGAAAATTAACTCCACAAATGGCAAAAGAAATAAGACTACATGCCTTCTGGAAGGACACAGGTTGATATATGAAAATTGATAATAAAATAATAATAGCTAAGTTTGATGATTAGTAAGTAGGAATTTAGTAATTCTTTAGATTGCTTGCTTAAATAAATAGTTGATAATGGTAACAAAGTATATTTCTATGTTGGCTGGAGGTGAGAAAGCTGGATATAAGTAATAAATGATTCCATTAACAATATTAATGATAATAATGAAATGATAAGAGTTATAGTTAATGACATATACATGTAGTGGTTTAATATAAGGAATTGTGATATAAATTGCAAACAATGATTTGGGAAAAAAGGTTTAGAAATTTAATTAATTAATTCTTACTTTGAATATGTTATAAAGATGTAATGTTATTGGATATATATAGATAGAGAGAGAGAGAGACGGGGGGAGGAGGGAGGGAGGGAGGGAGAGATAGAGAGAGGGAGGGAGAGAGAGTTTTATATGTATGTATGTATGTAGGTATGTATGTATGTATGTGTGTGTGTATATAAGATTTTTTACAACCATGTAAGCCCCAATTATGGAGGAAGCTAACTGCTTCCATCATCTGTCCTTCGGCTCGTCACAAGAGCCATCACGACAGAAACCCAATATTTTACTGTTGCCTTTATTTATTTATCAGCACAAATAAAAACACACACAACAACACACACACCACAACCACACACACCCACACCACACCATATTATATAATATTAATATATATCTATACACACACACATACATACATACATACATAACATATATGTACTACCATAACAAAAGGAACCTGGACACAAATTGGAAACAGTGATTTTGGGGCGGGGGCTTAGAATTTTTGGACAACTAATTTGTTTAAAATATGCTATGAAGGTTTAAGGCTATGGATGATTCTGTAATAATTAATGAATGCCATTAGTGGTTGTTTTTTTTTAACTATGGAGTACTAAAAGACACTAAAACAATTTCAGTCAAATGAGAAACTATGGTATGTTGAAAGTAAGACTCATTAAGACTTTTAATTTGAGATGAATGTAAGTAATGACTGTGGAAGAGATGCATGAAAGTTAATTATAACCAATTGACACACTTTCTACAAGATGTAATGTAAGATGATTATGTTGTGTTGTGTGTTTGGTTTATAAAAAATAAAAAATGTAAAAAAAAAGAAAGCTTGATTTTACATGTGCACCAATATAAGCCCTACCCCCAAAATAACCCTAATAAGAACCCACCAACTCCAGGGTGCCACAGGTAAAAATTAAGCAGGGGTGGGGGTGGAGTTGCCCTACTACTTAACTTCAGATAGTTGCAGCCCACCTCGGCACATTTTATCTGGCAAGGCTTTCCTGAAGGCCTCTGTAGCCGATAACAGAACTTCGGATCAGAGCCATGTTATTGGCTTCAGAGGCCTTCAGGAAAGCCTTGTCAGCAGAAGCCTACTGGCCTTGCTCAACGAATAAGTTCCTGAAGGACTCTGGTAACGAAAAAGATGCCGGGACGATGCATGCAAGTGAGGTGAGACAACATCCCCCCTCCCCAAAATAATAATAATACCTGGTGCCTTTTTCAGTGGCAAAAAAAATAAGACAGTCTTATTTTCGGGAAGGAAACATGCTACTTGTCAGGGCTTATCCAGATCACACATTTTTTAAAATTCCTTTCATTTTTGTTCTGCTATAGTTGGAGCAAAAGATAGTGAAGTAGTGCATATGAAATACCCTAAGTTCGGACTTCCTGGGGCGTGGCCTGTTGCCGAGGAGGGCTCCCCGAGCTCCTCAGAGATCTGGTCTGTATATCTAAATAGATCAGAGCACCCCTTTTTGGCTAAGAAAGGGCAGGAGTAGCTCTGTAGGCTAGGGTCTATTCGTAAGCCACAGCCCTTTTCTTTTTTTGGCTGTGGATAGAGATTAGATCCAGCGGAGCGGAGCTTTATCTCCAGCCAGTTCTTCTCAGCTGCCCTTTTTTTTTTGGCAGCCCCAGACAGGCTAGCCCCCCCCAGGACAAACAAGTTTTTTCAAGCTAGAATCGATACGGGCGGGTCCCACCCCTGTGAGATCTATGTTTTTATTACTATCTTAAATACCAGCACCATTTGTCTTAGAGACTTCTTTGTCTAAATGGATTTCAAATGGCGATTTCTCTCCGTGGATGATTGATAGTGGATATACTTAGCCGGTTTTATCTTCCTGCAGACCGCTCCTTACACAAATAAACTCTTCTTCTTTGGAAACAGAGGGGAGCAAGCGCTGCTTACTTGTGTATTTATTATGGCACCCAGGTCAAAGAAGCGCTTTGCTACAAATGTGTCTAAAGAATTTAAAGAATTTTTACTGGAACCACAGCCTTTGTCTCCTATGCCTTCTACTGGAGAACTTTTAACACAGGAATATTTCTTTAAAATGTTTAATGATTTTAAACAAGAAATTAAGGAATTTGTATTGGAACTATATGATGATTTAAAGTCTAAAGTTAATCAAATGAAGGCGAACACGTTTGCAGCCGTGTCTGCCCTGTCAGATTATTCTGCTGAAATAGAGAACAAATTGGAAAGTTTTGGAGAAGGCTAATTTAATTTGACTACAATATTCAAATTTACAACAAAAATTAGAGACACTGAACAACAGCTTATGATGATAAATTTTTAATAGGAAGGCATTTGCAATAAGAGTCAGAGGATTCCGTGAAAAGGAGCAAGAGAATCTGAAACAGACCTTTGCTGAAGCTTCAGCCATGCGGTGGGAAGCCCGGGACTTAATTTGATTGGCAGATTCGGAAAATCTATCGCCAGAACTCATTGATAGCGGAACAGCGACAGCTCCCGAGGGGACATAATTATACATTCTCTACAAAAGAAGCTAGAAACGCGATTGTGCAAAAGTTTCATAACAACAGGTCTCCGAGTTGATGATTGTCTTCAAAGATATACCTTTCCAGATGTTTGAAAGCAAGAAGGGACTACACCTTTTTAACTAAGAGATTAGGAGTCAACGATTCGATACAGATGGGAGGCCCCTGCCGGCATCACGGTTACATTTGAGAATCAAAGATTTCGTCTTAACTCTGTTTCGGAGGCTCAAGATTCTACTGCAGGACTTTGAAGGCGGGGACTTCCTGACTCACTTGGAAGAGAGGAGAGGACAAGCGGAAGGAGAAGGCAAACGGCAAGCCAGTGGCTGCAAGATGGAGGGGGTAGCCTTTCATCCCTCGGAGAAGCAGAAAAAACAGGAGATCTAGAATTTAGACATTTCAAAATATTCGCCAAAGTTAAGGAACTGAATGGGGGTTTGAGACCTCTCTCCGGTAGAAAAAGCGGACTAATTCTTATCAGAAGGAAGCTGGGTGAAACTACTTTGAGCTAGATTTTAATTAACGTTAGCATAAATTTGATAGTGGTAAACATTAGACAAGCAAGGGATGAGGGTAAAATATATGTGGAATGATTACGTTGTTTAAAGCTTATTAGAACAGAAAGCCGGTTGGGATTATCTTAAGATAGGTGTAAAAAGAATGCGGAATGATTTATGTTGTTTAAACTTTGTTAGAAGGGACTATTTTTAAAACAGAAGGTTAACTGACTCTTGCTGAAAGTATTATTTGAATATGTGGAATGATCCATTGCTATTTAACTTTTATTAGAAGGGAAAGTTGGTGAAATTGCTTTGAGTTAGATTTCAAACAAATGTTAGCATAAATTTGATAGTGGTAAATATCAGACAAGTAAGGGATGAGGGTAAAATGCATGTGGAATGAACTACGTTATTTAAATCCTATTAGAAGAGAAAGTCGGTGGAATATCTTAAGATAGAAGTTGATTTCTGTGTAAGTAATATTTGATCTACGCTGCTTAACTTTATAAGAAGGGGAAGCTTGGCTAGATTATTTTGAATTACTGTTTGAAAAGGAGGTAAGAAAGATCATTTTACGCTGTTTAAATTTTACTAGAAGGGAAGCTTGATTACTCTTCTGCAAAGTAATTTGAATATGTGGCATGAACCACGTTGCTAAATTTTTATCGGAAGGGATCATAAGGTTTAGGAAGAGGAACGGGAGAGCCTACAGAAGGTTGGGGTAAATAGCAAAGAAGTAAGAGACGAGAATAAATATAGATAGAATGATTTATACTATTTAAGCATAGATAAAGATGGGGGGCTGAGATCAACACAAAGAGTGGTTTCTTTTTTTTTTTTTTCTTTTTTTCTTTTCTCTTCTCTCTTCTTTTTTTTCTGTTTTCTTTTTTTTTGACATATCACTTTTATTTTTTAATCCATATGTATACAAGATATTTTAGACAGAAGGTAGTGCCAGGTGTGGGCCCTGGGAAGTCGGGAGGATTAGGGATGGGGATTTGTGGGGGGGGGGGTGTTAACATAGTCTTAATAAGAACAAGAATGTATTTATATACGGTGGTTCTTTTTTTTCTTTTATTTTTTTTTTCCCTTGGTTCATTTTACTTTTATCAGATCAAACAACACTCGAATAAAGGCATACACCAAGGAGGGAGGTAGAGGGAAAGAAGAGGGAGGAGTAAGGAAGGAGTAAGGGGAATGTAAGGAGGGTGTGTGGGGAGTAAGGGGAGAAGGAAGGTCTTGAGGGGAAAGGGAAGTAGGAGGGGAGTGTTAGAGGGAGAAAGGAAAGTTGGAGGGGGTAGATGGGGTGTATGGAGGATGGAAGGGTTAGGTGGGTTGTGAATGATGAGTTGTGTTTCCCTTTTTTTTGTTCGTTTTATCTCCTTTTTTTTCTTTTCTTATAGTAAATACCATGTATATAAGTGATTGCAAACTGGAATGTGAAAATGAAAAATATATTTTAAAAAAAAAATACCCTAAGTTGTATTTTAAAAATAAAAAGACATTCATTTGAAAGGCATACTGCTGAGAACTCGGAAAGTCCTTGACTTACGACCTGGTGGCTAGCAACCAGCCAAGCCATGCCCTGATTGGCTAAGTCGCGGCTGGCTGAGCGCGGGCCACTAGGGGTGCGCTCATTGGCTTTCCCTGCTTGACACGCTCCATATAACTAGCTGTCAAGCAGGGAAGGTGCTGAACTCACCTGTAAATAGTTACCTTGAATAAAGAGTTCCTCTTTCTGCAGTTCTGGCTCCAGTCCCGTCCTTCTACCGATACACCTAAACTGGTGACGAGGATGGGATCACGGGGATTCCATTGATCGGTGCTAGGACGAACGAGAAGACGTCAGCCACGAAGCCACACAATCCGTGGCGCTTCCGTCGGCTCTTCATTCCTCATCTTACTTCGCCTCACGCCACTCAACCTAGAGATGGCAGCTCTGCCACCATTCTCCCGTTTTGAAACCTCTAGCAAGTTGTGGGCTGGGTCCTCGAGTGCTACTAATAGCCTCAAAAAACCACAACTGCCTCCTGAGAAGTGCAGCTTTTTCCTCAGTTGCTGCGGCCCGGCCATGTTCACCTCAGCAAGGACTCTGGCTTCTCCTCGGCCGGTATACCAGCTTAGCTGGGAGACATTGATGGCCAAACTAAAAACCATTATGCTCCCACCCCCTTGCGGATCGCCCGCCCACTATGCTTTCCGCCAATGTATACAGAAACCGGCGGAAGTCAGTCAGTCAATTCCTGCAGTCATTGCGCGTAGCAGCGATTCAATGCGACTTTGGGGACCTGGAAGACAACCTGGTGGAGCAGTAGTTGTATGTGGTGTCAAGGACATTCGCCTCAGATGCCGTCTCTTGGCACGGCCGGAGGTCACCTTGCAGCAGGCCGTGGACGAAGCCAGGGCCGCCGAGCTCTCGGAACAGTCCACAGCCGATATGCAGAGGGTTCAACCTCTCCCTCCTCCTGCTGCTCGTGCCTGCCTTGTCGACGAACTCGTGCACTTGAGGAGCCCGACTCGATCAAGTGGCCCTGCTCCGAGCTCAGCCGAGGCGGACTCCACCACAGCCTGCCGTTCCTGCGGTTTCTGCTTGTGTGGGCTGCAGGGGCAAGCATAACCGCTTCGCTTGACCCTTCAAGGGCGCTGTGTGCTGCCATTGCAGCAAGAAAGGGCACCTAGTGCAGGTCTGTCGTGCCTCGCTGCCAGCTCCCTCCTTCCTACAGCTGCCTGCCGTTCCGCAGCCTCAACCGCGCCGCCAACCGGATCGTCCGGTCTCAGCGGCGGGCCGAAGACTGCTACGCGGTGACCCTGCCCGAAGACCTCGGGGAGACGGTTAGCCAGACCTCTGCAGGGACGAAGATCTCTGCTGCCCTTTGCCTGGAAGGTCAGCCCTGCAGCATGGAAGTGGACTCCGGTTCCTCCTGCCTCCCTACTCTCCTGGTCTACCTTCACCCACTTGTGTCCCCAAGTTGGCCGTGACAGCTGCAGCCAGCTGACATGCCCCTCAGAGGCTACCAGGGGACTCTTTATTTCCACCTGGGCTGCTTCCCTATCTTGGTTGACTATGGGAAATTTCATGGCCGTCTGCCTGTGTTAATTGTACAAAAGCCCCTGCTGCCCTGTTGGGTTTGGATTGGTTTCCTCCCCTGGGGTTATCTATTGAGGGAATCCATCGGGTGGGTGACTCCGCCCCCACATTGGAAAACGTCCTCACTGAATTCGCGGATGTCTTCGATGGCCAGCTGGGCTCTTACAAGGGCACCCCCATCTCCCTCAACCTTGATCCCCAGCTTGCACCTATTCGGCTGAAGGCTCGCAGGGTGCCTTTTGCCTTGAGGGCTAAGGTTGATGCTGAGATTGATAAGTTGTTGGCGCAGGGAGTCCTGGAGCCCGTCAACCACTCGCGTTGGGAAACCCCAATTGTGGTCCCTGTCATGGCCGACGGGTCTGTCAGGATCTGCGCCAACTACAAGTCAACTATCAACCTTGGCCTCCAGGCAAACCCCTATCCAATCCCTGTAGTGCAGCACCTGCTCCATTCCCTGGGGCAGGGCTGCACCTTTGCGAAACTGGATATGGCGCAGGCCTACCAGCAGCTCCCGATGGATGACGATGCGGTAACTGCCCAAACCATCGTCACCCATCGTGGGGCTTTTTGTTGTCGCCGCCTCCAATTTGGCATCTCCGTGGCCCCGGGGATCTTCCAGAGCCTCATGGAGCGCTTGCTCCATGGGCTCCCCGGTGTGGTCTGTATTTCGATGATGTTCTGATCGCTGCTAGCAGCCGCTCAGAGCGCATCAAAAGCTCAGGAAGGTCCTCCTCCCTTTCAGGGGCGTGGGCTCTTGAAATTGAAGCGCAGCAAATGTTCCTTTGCTGTGCCAAGGGTGGAGTTCTTGGGCTTCGTGATTGATGCCAAGGGATCCACCCTATTCCCTCAAAGATCATTGCCATCAGAAACGCCCCCACCCCCTCCTCCAAGGCAGAGCTGCAGGTGTTTCTGGGGTTTCTGAACTTCTACGCGCCATTCGTGCTGCACAATGCGTCACTAGTCAAGCCACTGCATCGGTTGCTCAACCGATCCGTGGCTTGATGCTCGGGCAGCCGTGAGGCGCATGCGTTCGTGGCTGTCAAAGACATGCTTACGTCAGCGGCTGTCTTAGTCCAGTATAGCGACAAGCTGCCGCTGACATTAGCTTGTAATGCCGCCCCCTACGGTCTGGGGGAGGTCCTGAGCCATGTCCTCCCAAATGGCTCGGAGGCCCCCGTGGCTTTCTATTCTCGGACGCTCTCCTCTGCGGAGCACAATTACAGCCAGATCGACAAGGAGGCTCTGGCTGCAGTGTCCGGGATTAAGAAATTCCACGACTACCTTGTACGGTCAGCACTTTACTCTTGTCAGAGACCACAAACCTCTCCTTGGGCTTCTGGCCGGCGATAGACCGACCCCCCCCATCCTCCCTCCCAGGATGACCTGTTGGATGGAGTTCCTACATGCTCCAGTACCATCCCGGCAAGCAGCTGGGGCATGCTGATGCCCTCAGCCGCTGCCCCCTGCCTGACACCGACCCCATCCCGGTGCCCGCCCTGTCTGTCCTTTCGATTGCCTCCCTGGACCTTCCTCTCACTGCCTCTGATGTGGCGGCTCACACCAGGGCCAACCCGGTTTTGTCCCAGGTGTGCTCCTGGGTTCTCCGGGGTTGGCCTCTTGGGAAGGTGGCTGACACCTTCCGGCCTTACAAGGTCCACCAAATGGAATTGTTTTTTGGCTGGGATGGCCTCCTGCAACCTCTGCGGCACTGAAACAGAGCTCAGCAGGGCTGCAAAATTACTATGTAAAAATAAAAGTTGATGTTTGATGTGAATGCCTTATTCTACTTCATCAAAGGGAAGCAGAAACCAATGCCTTTTCTTTTCCCAATTTTCTTTCCCTCACTTTTCCCTTCCCCATTTTCCTCAATTATTTACTCTACTGTATTTTCCTTGTTTGTGATAAGATTCTGTGGATGCTTTTCAAAATTTAATATTGAAAGAAAAAAACTAAAATTGAATCTGCTGTGTATTGGAAACTTTGCAGGTAAAAATTACAGGATTTTCAGAAGAAAGGAAAAACAAAAGAAGCATAGAAGCTGTAAAAACAGCTGCCAAAAGAATTCGCTATGCAGGGAAAGGTAACTGAATGGGATAATAGGAAAGGCAAACTGAATTGAAAACAGGAAGGAACCTATTGTTCTAAGGAGCCATAAAATATCCTGAAATGTCTCATAAAATAATTGAAAACTGAGCACGCCTAATAGTTAATATTAACTGACACACCGTACATAAATTATCTCCCAATTTTTAACAAGGCTTTCAGCTGTCTTGGCTCGTTATTGGTGAAGCAAGCTTGCCTCTGGTCACAAAGCACATAACAACCACCTTACCTTATAAACTAATAAATTGTTATCTATGTATAAAAAGAAAAAAGTCCTTTCATAGTCTGTATTAAATCAGTACGCCTAATACTGGAAGCCAGGTCAAGATCACAGAAATGGGGCACAAATCCTTTACTGATTAGCTCTTTTTGGCCATATCAAAGTGCAAAGTTCCAGAAACAAATTGATAAAAGCTATACAAAATGGAATTTGATAAAATACAATTTAAAATAAAATTGGAATTAAAAAACAATCTAAAATGGAATTGGAATAAAATACAATCTAAAATAGAATTGGAATAAAACACAGTCTAAAATGAAATTGGAATAGAATAGAATACAATAATTTAAGATATAGATAAAATATGATAAAATTATATTTCGGTGTCACCCCTGCAATCTACCCCAATCAGTCCCACGCAAATCCTGAAGGATTTGTGGATAAATCCTTCACTTTGCCAGCTTTAAAAGCACAAGGATGGTACTTATGGAAAACCTGCTAGCTCTTTGGGGACCTTGAGTCGGTGTCCTCAGACAGATACTTTCTCCCTTCAGGCTATCCCAGCCTCCTTTGCTCCCTTTATTATAGGAAGCGGCAAGGCGTGTTTATTACTCTCCGCAAACCTCCGGCCTCGCTGAGTTTCTCCCACGCCTCCCAGGCCAAAGCAGAGGGCCGAGCCTGTCCTTGGCGGACTGAGACCAGCGCTCAGCCCGCCCAGCCGTGATAAGAGCAAGCAGGGAGAGTTGAGGAGAAGGAGGCGCCCCTTTCGCAGGGGAGGAGAAGAGGGCGGGCGGGGGAGGACTGTGGGTAATAACACCGCCGGGAGGGTGAGGGAGACTGTCTGAAGGCAGTGAGGGAGCCGAAGCGCAGCCATGGCAAAGGTGAAGAAGCGTGGCACCAAGTCCTCAGGTAGGCGCAGAAAAAGGCTGCAGCAGCCGCTCCGGGCGGAAAGAATTTTGAACCCAAGGGACTGGAGGCTTCGGCGGCAGGAAGGCTCATCTGCGGCTTGGTAGAGCTCAGGGGCCACTCTCGCTCCGGCTGGGCACCCTAAAACGGCTGGCCGGCGGCGACAGACAGGTTCTCTCAGCCACGCGTGGGTGGATGCCTTCGGTTGAAACGGCACCCCAGGCTACAAGCTTGGGGAGACGGGGCGCGTCCCAAGGTATCTCAACACGTGCTTTCCTTTCAGGGAAGCAATAAGGGCACGCAAGGTTGTATTCACACTGGCGACTGAGCCACTCCGTGGCACAAGTCCTTGAACCCTTCGTGGTCTGAGCTGGGTTTGCTCAGGGTGCCACGCAACCCCCGAACCGAAATTGAAAGGAATGAAGTGCAGGTCGGGCAAGGGCAGCTGCTAGGTCTTTACTCCAACTTGGTGGAAAGAGTTGTACACAGACAGACAGCCACGGAGTAAGTACTTTAGGAGAGATCGGGATGAAGGGAGCCTTAGTTTCAAAGCGCCTCCTGTAGCTGGTGTACAGTGATATGCAGGGAGAAAAAACAACCCAGCCCTTGGGGACCGGCGGGCTCCATCTTTGCTTGGAATAAAAGATCCAGTTTTGCGATTTCAAGTGCAGCTTTTTGGTTCTGCTCTTCGTTGTCTCCTCCGGCTTCTGCTCGCTGAAGGTCCGCACCTCCGGCTGGCTTGCTGTCCGAGTGGCCGCGGGCTGCTTTTTGGCAGGCCGCCTTCCTTTGTTCTCGCTCCTCTTCCTGCTTTCCTTTGTTCCGCCTCATTAACTTACTTCGAGCGTGGCTGCCGCGTCGCAGTGTTTACTACTCGACCGTACAGTAGTTGCGTGCCTTGTACTATAACTTGTCACTCCCGAGGACAGGCAGCAGAGTATTTGAGAATGGAGGCTTGGTCGGAAGAGATCCTCCTCCCTCCCCATTTTAAATCCGAAATTAAATGCTATAATTTGATTGCAGTGCCAACTCAATCACCTCAGTACTAAGAGGAAGCAATTGCCTTTTTAAACAGGAGCAGATCAACTGTTGGCACTAGAAAAGCATTCATTCATTACCCCATAGTGACAATAACACTTGTCTAACAAGTGCAAAATCTATGATTATATTCCTGTACATTGTCCGAGCAGAATATTGGTCTAGATCAGGCAACCTGTGGCCCATACATTTAATTATATATTTTATACGGCCCAAGATGATTCCTGTTCTCTCAGGCAAACTGAAAGGTTGGACAGCCATGCTCTAGAATTATGAAGTGGGTGGATATTGTACTACAATCTAGACACTCGATTGTGGTACAGTATCCACCCATTTCATAATATAAAACACATTGAGCGTTATCAGAGCACCTTGAAATTTTGTCTCTCACTCTCTGAACTTTGAGTCAGTATAGCAGTTCTAATTCATCCTGCTGTAACAGTTTTCTTTCCCTAGGAATAGGGAGGGATATTTCCCAAAATACTACATAGAAAATACAAACACACCTCTCTTTCCTATCTGCTGAATAGGGAGCAAATTTCTCTTGAGTCAAGTGACATAAAAAGTATCAAAGATATCAGAGAGGCCATCTTAATTTACTTATTGATGAATTTGTACTCCTATCTACTTTCTAGGGTTCAGTAAGTTAGCCCCCTTTTCCTGCCAATAAACTGGCTACTGAGGCATCAGCCACACAGTTGCTTGCTGTGTTCTTCTCTCTGAGTCAGCAGGAAATTACACTGCCCTAAATCATGCTGTAGTCTCCATAATGCACTTTTACTGTTCTCAACAGGGCTGGGTTACTATCCAAACAACTTTCACAATCAAATTCTAAGGTTGTGGTTTCCCTGGCTGAAATTCCAGTCCCACCCAACATCCACCATGAGACAAATTTATCATGTTAGCATTTTGGTAACTATGTTGTGTAGTTTCTTTATATGATGTGTGTTAAATACCTGTGTGTTTATATATCTATATGTATATGTACATACATATATCTATAAGTACTTATGTATATATGTATACCTATATACACACATACATATACACATATAATGTATATATGTATATAAAGCATGTATGTATGTATAAAGCAACTATACAACAAATAATCTGCTCAGAATTGAAACCTTTACTGTGTATCATATTTTTCTGATACAATCTTGAGTTGTTTTTTCTAATGTTATGTTCAATTTTAGATGAAAAGGTCAAGTACAGATAATCCTCGACTTACGGCAACTGAGCCCAAAATTTCTGTTGCTAAGAGAAACATTTGTTAAAATGAATTTTACCCCATTTTACAACCTTTCTTGCCCCAGTGGTTAAGCGAATGAGTGCAATTATTCAGTTAGTAACATGGTTGTTAAATGAATCTGACTTCCCCATAAACTTTGATTGTCAGAAGGTCACAAAATGTGATCACATGATCCTGGGACATTGCCACTGTCATAAGTATGAGTCAGTTGCCAAATATCTGAATTTTACCATATGACCATGGGGATCATGCAATGGTCGTAAGTGTGAGAAAAAGCAGTCTTAAATCACTTTTAGTGCTATTATAACTTTGAACTGTCACTAAATGAACTGTAGTAAGTCGAGGACTACCTGTACCTTATGCTTGTAATAACATTTAAATTATAATTAATATTGACAGAATATTTGTTTCTCCTTATTACCAATGCATTAAGTTACACAAACAATAGGCTATCAATAGTTACATAATATTGCATAAATATATCTGAACAATATACAGTAATGTTTCAAGATTTGTAATAATACAGATTTACAACCATATAATATTTAGAATAAATGTACAATTTATATTACAATCATACACTTAGCCCTTGCTTTATGACCAGTCAGTATAGATTTATTATAAGTTTCGAGTTCTGATTTGAAATACCAGGATTCATGTTCATAATTAAGAATACAATATTAAATCCATGTGTAAGAATGTACAAAAGCAGCAATGCTTTTCTTTCTTGCTTGTCAATCTTCATAAGAATATTAAGGAGAAGACTGAAAAACCTTTGGAGAAAAAGCTTTAAGTGATTAACTTGTGTTTAAAAACTCATTTGCTGATTATATTGTAATATATTGCAATATGCCTCAGTTATGAAATACATTGAATTATGCCTTTTTTTCTTTTGCAATTGAGTTTGAAACATGTTTTATAAGAGACATACTCATTGTATTGTTTTCTACTGTAGAATCCAGGTGGACAGCAAGAACATACTACAATGCAAAGGTAAGATACCCAGCATTTTTTTTTTTTAAATCTAATTGACAATTAAAACTTTCTAAATTGCAAAGTCATAGGAAAAAAGGCAAAAGATTGAAACCACCCCAAAATTATGATGAATGTTTATGTTTACATGTCACGGTCATGGTGATCCTCTGAATTCAGTAACTGTTGCAGTCCAACAGCACACAAAAAATTATCATCTGGAAAGATTTGTTCACCACTGATGTTTTGGATTGTCACAGATACTCACAAATGGGACTTACTAAGCTGAAATTTCTCTCTGAATTTTCTGCTTTTAATTTATTTTCTCCTTAGAGCAGGGGTGTTAAACTCAATTTCATTGAGGACTGCATCAGGGTTGTGTTTGACCTCGGGGTGTGTGTGTGTGTCTGGGGGAGGCGTGGCCAGCTCAACATCACTTGTGCTGGACTCCTGTGGCAGCCCAAGTGCTCTGCCAGTGAAAACGGGCTTCCAATCTCTGTTTTCGGCTGCGATGGCCTCCTGCAACCCTCTGCCAGCTGGCATTTTTGCTGGCAGAGGTACAGCGGGCCGGTCCTTCGCTGTTTCCAGGGTGGTCCTGCGGGCCAGATCTAAGTTTGTGTCCTTATTTTTTTTATCATTTACATCATTTTATTTTATGGCTTTCCCAAAATAAGTTTCCCTAAGAAAATATGCATTTTCAATGAAAATATACTGTTTCCCTGAAAATAATGGAAGACCTCCCCGGATAATAAGCCCAATCGGGCTTTTGAGTGCATGCACTAAAATAAGCCCTCCCCCCAAAATAAGCCCTCCCTGAAAATATTGCAACACAGCAGCAACCATGAGGTAACCACGCTCACCGCCTCCTGCACCTCAAAAATAATAAGACCTCCCTGAAAATAAGGCCAAGTGCTTATTTTGGGGGGTTGAAGGAAAATAAGATTCCATCTTATTTTCGGGGAAGCACGGGTATTTAAAGTATATTTTAAAAATAGGGTTAACAAGTAAATATATTACCCACACTTGCACATTTTTTTATCATGTGGAAGTTAAATTATTTTGATTTATTTATGTTTAAATTGTTTTCTATTTACAGATGAGCAGCACAATGTCACTGAAAAAGACGCCCTTGGTGAAAGGTAATCTTTTCTGAGTCAGATTTTGCAGTATTTTTTGTCTTACAACTATCATAATTATTTGTGGGTGTTGTATGGCTCTACTTTAAGAAGCTTATAATGAAAATAACCATTTTCGCTAATCTAGCTACATAATTGATTTTGTAACCAAATCAGATACAGGTATCCATCGGAGTTTCCCTTTTTCTCCATTGGATACAAGTATTTTGATTTTTGAGTGCTTGAAATTGATTTGCTAATGAATACCTTCTTTTTCAACTGCAACTTCCGAAGTGAGACTTTATAAAAACTTTGAAATCAAATCTTGCTTCAAATCAGATGTCTGAAGCCAAACAGAATAGGTGTTTTACCTGTATTTTTAATTTCTTTTTCATTTCCTTCACATATGCTTTGTTCTTGAATTATTCCTAAATTTATTGAAAAAAAATCATAACCAGAAACTTCCGAATTAAATTGTACATTTGGCACTAGCTGTTGATTGAAAAAAATTGTGTCACCTTAAGGCTATGGTTCTTGCAGTGTTATTTACATATTAAATACAATGGAAGAAGAATAGTGATAAATACCAGTGAGCAATAAACAAGTCAGAGAAAATAGAATTTGTACATTATTCAACAAAGATAATAATAAAAAACCATGTAAATCTTCAGAGTAAGGAAACTGTCTGTAATTCATTGCCAAATAAGGACAGGGAAAGAGTCAATATGAGGTACTGGTTAAGGTATTGTACCAAGATCATGGAGACTAATATTCAAATCTATCCTTAACCACCTTAAATTTGATGGATACCTTTGGGCCACAGACTGACTGAATGAATGTGGATAGAATACAAAACTGAATGCCCTTATGAAAGTGTATTTAAATTATTTGAACACATAAACAGAATGAACCAAAATCAAATCACTACACTACAAATTTGCACTAATTGTACAGTTCTTTGGCTCCTAACCACTGACATACTTAAACATACAGATGTATTTATATGAACGAGAAAGACCTACATTTATAAAACTGGGCTACCTTTCTTTTTTTTTGCAGGATGAGCCAGCTCTTTGATCCATCTGTGGAATACAAATGAAACACAAGAGAAGAGGACTTGCTTGATCTTCAATCATGAGAGGTTTTTCTGGCACTTAATGTTACCAGAAAGACGTGGTACTTATGCTGACCGAGATAATCTGAACCGCAGGTAAAGAAATCATTGTTGTTCGGCATATTTTCTTTTACACTGAAGAAGACAAATCCAATGACTTTTCAAAAACTATTTCCATTTTTTAAGAAATTGTGTGTGAGGGGAGAAAGTATTCCATGTGTGCTGAGGTAATGCAGACTTTCAGATTTTTAGGATATAGGTAAAGAATTTTGCAAGTTTTATAACAGGAATGGCTTTGACATCAATCAGGATAGTTGTTCTTTGGCTGATTTGCAACAGATTTCTGATTCTCAGTTATTCAATAAATTAAGTCCCATCCCTTTAATTACCAGCAAAATAACTTCAATTAATATACTTACCGAAATAAATGGCAATCCTAAACTGAAATTAACATTTTCCATCACAAAGCAAGATCAGACAGAAAAGCCTCATCTGTACAGATAGTCCCCGACTTACAACCATTCATTTAGTGACCATCTGAAGTTACAACAGCACTGAAAAAAGTTACATGACAATTTTTCACATTTATGAGCATTGTCGCATTCCCATAGTCATGTGATCAAAATTTGAATGTTTGGCATATTTATGACAGTTGAATTGTTCCCGCGGTCACCTGTTGTGACCTTCTGACAAACAAAGTCAGTAGGGAAGCCAAACTCACTTAACAACCGGCTTACTAACTTAACAGTGCAGTAATTCATTTAACAACTGTGACAAGAAAGTTCATAAAACTTGGGGCAAAACGTACTTAATGACTATTTTGCTTAGCCATGAAAATTTTGGGCTCGATATTGATTGTAAATTGAAAACTACTTGTATTCTTTACTACAATTTTTCTCAAACTTGTTAACATTGAAATGTGTGAATTTCAACACTCAGAATTCCCCAGATAACGGGTTGGGCTGGGGAATTCTGGGAGTTGAAATCCAGATTTTAAAGTTAGCACCATTAAAAAAATACTGTTTTCGTATATCCTCTTTCATTCATACACTGAAAGTTGAGTGAAAGTTCTCAGGAAAATGGTCCCAGGAATGGAACAACTTTGAGCTGAGGTCAGTTCTGGAACTCAGGATGGTTAGAGTTTGTTTCAGAGTTTTCATCTGCAGAATCAACCCTATGTTCGCATCTGACACAACCCAGCTGTGGGCACTGTTCCCTCTAAGGTGCGCGGCTGCGCGGCCGCGCACATGGAAAGAAACCCCCGCGCAGCAGTTTCTAACTGCCGCGCAGAGATTTCTGTAAAGTAAACATGGGGAAGTCCTTTTCAGGCAGCTACAACTGGCCGCCTGCAAAGGACCTCCCCAGACTTTTTTTGAAGAGCACGGCTCTTCAAAGGGGGATTCCTTCCTGCGAGACCCCGTCCAGAAAATGCGGGGAGCGGCAGCGGAGCCCCGGGGCTGCTTCTGCTGCGTCCGCTGGACTGTGGGGCTGGGAAGGGGGCAGGAAGAGCGGCGGGGCTGGTGGTGGCAGGCTGGTTCGCCTCCTCCTCCTCCAACAGCACTGCCGGATTTCCGCCCAACGCTGCGGTGGCGCCAGCGGGAGCTTTGGTGGCTTCACCTCATCCGCAGCGCTGGGCAGCAAATGTGTTGGTGCTGTTGGAGGAGGAGGAGGAGGCGGCAGCAATAGCACCTGAGGACAGGACAAGAACCAATGGAAACTTGTCAGAAGGAGACTCAAGCTGGAAATAAGGAGAAATCTGACAGTAAGAACAATTAAAATCAATGGAATCTTAATTCATTTGCTACAGGTTTCAAAAGACTGGACGGCCATTTGTCTCAGATGATATAAAGACTCCTGCCTTGGACAAGGGGCTGGACTAGAAGACTTCCAGTATCCCTTCTGATTCTATGATTTTAAAAACCACAAGCTTTTTACAGCTCGCTTGCAACTTTACCAAATTTAATTCAGCCATTTCCTTTTGTTATTAAATGGGTATTGCTAGTTCAATGCACATGCGCTCCACTTTTAAGATGCTGAAAATATCCCCATGACCTGCAACAAAATTCATTCTTCCACTCTTATCTTGCCCTAACTTCTGATAGGTTCCTGAAATGTAGATCTATAAAATTTAGTGAAAATATTTCTATCTATTTTAATACAGACTCGTAAAACAGATTGGGACAAATGACATTAGTGCTCTGGGATAATAGCAGGTTTACTCTATTTGGATTTTCAGATAAAAGGTATCTTTTGTGCTAAGTTCTAACAATGTAGTTCTCTAATGTAACTATGAAACAGTCCAAATATATAATTCCCCTCAGGGAGGAATTCTGGGAGTTGAAGTCCACAAGTGTTAAAGCTGTCACGTTTGAAGACCCCTGGGGTTTTTTTCCCCTAAAGGGTTAGGGGTGCAAGGGTCTTGTAACAACAGCTTTAAGACTTGCGTGCTTCAAATGCCAGACTTTCTGAGCCAACATTTTGGTTGCTAAGCAGGAGTGTTGTTAAGTGATACTGATATTATATAACACTTTTAATTAAGCGGGTACCTTGAATAAACATAACTTTGGGTTTCAAATAATACTGATTTTGTTGTTGTCTTAGGTGACATCTGTGAAAAAAATTCAGGTGCTGAGGCATGAAAATATGCCGCTCAAACACTATACTTTTCTGCTCACACTGAAAAAAAATTAGAGGGAACATTGGCTGTGGGTTTTTTTTTTTACTTGGACTCTATTGCTCATGGCAATATATCTCTATATAAAAACAGTTGTGTGTGTGTTTGTTCCAGCAAAAATCTGGAATGCCTCGAGCAATTTCAACAAAAATTGGTACACAGATGACTTACCCTCTGGAGAAAAACACTGGGGCCTAGACACCCCTAACACCCCTCAGGATGTGTGCTCTGTTAAGATACAGACTGTTGGGTCGTACTGGCTTCTACTGTACAGTGCAGTGGAATTGCCATAGTAACAATTTCACAGTACTCCACAAGAGGGCTCCCTCTGGTAAGGAGGAAAATCCAACATTAGAAATTACATTTGGTCCGGACATTTCCCCCCTATAAATAAGTACCCAGACAATGCCGGGTTATCAGCGTGTCTTAAATAGATTTAAAATGGCCCATGGAACATACCCAACTTCTCTTTCTGTGACTTCACATTCTAACGATAATGGAGCAATGGAGGAGAAATGAAGCAGAAACAGTATGTCCTTATGATAAAGAATGGCTTTTGCAATGTAGGATTACTAGAAAACGTTGAAGGAATCTCAAACATACCTCTGATTTACAGTATTATAGGCTGATACTAAATATCTTTATGAATGCTATTTATTTTATTAGAACAGTGTGAATAGTTGTGCAATTTCATTATTGGTTGTATAACTTATAAATCAGGACATGAGCACAAGTTGTGTGAAATATCACGTCTTTATTCCTGCTCAATGTTTCAGAAGCTCGTGTGCTGAGATATTAGGCGGGTGAATAAGGCAATGAAAGACACAACTTGTAGAATTCTTTTCACAAAATATTCTAATCCTAACTGTACTAACTATGTCAAGAAGTACAGATTTTAAAAGTTGGGTTTTTTTTTAAAGGTTACAGAGAGAAGATTACTGATATTAAGTATTGTATCTTCTTAATATAGTTAAGTGTGTTTTAGTTGCATTTATATTTTAATTTGAAACCCAATCTGATTTGGCGGACTGAAAAGGTAGATTCCTCTTTTTTTCTGGACTACTCCTAGCATAAGAATGTGGAAAGTGATGTTTTGGTAAATTTCTAAAGCTGACTGCTTAGATAATGTTGCATCCTCCCAGAGATCTAAATATTAATATGTGGTTATTAATAATATATGAACATGATCCTAGAGTGAAATATTGTTCTGTTTAAAATAGCTTGACTAAACTTGGATTTGAAGTGAGATGTTTTGATGACCTTAGAGCAGAAGAAATATTGGAAACCATTTTTAATGGTAGGTAAATCAAGTTTATTTGCTGTAGATGCTTGGTTAGCAGTTATATTTTATTGGTAAAAAATTTAATATTAATGTTCCTAGTGAAGAAAATAATTCTGGTTAAGATTTAATTTATTAAACTGTGGGAGAGCCATCCAGAGAGAAAGATCTGCCTACTTGCTTTTTTTTTCTTTTCTCCCAGGCCTGGTCTGTTAAAGCTATTCACATTCCTTCAATCATGTTTGTTATTAACTGTTGAATTACCATATTTTTCAGAGTATAAGATGCACCTTTTTCCTTCAAAAGAGTGTGAAAATCTGGGTGCGTCTTATGCACAGAATACAGCATTTTTGGCCTCCGAAAACCCACCCCCTTTGCAAAAACGGCCGTGCATAGCCTTTAGGAGACTCTCAGAGTGCTCCTGCGGGCTGGGGAGGGCAAAAATAGTGAAAAACTGCCATTTTTTGCTTGTTTCCCCCCTCCCTCCGACCACCAAGAGCACTCTATAAGCCTCCTGAAGGCTATGCAGGCCCTTTTTGACAAAAAAGGGCCCATTTTCGGGAGGTTTGCAGTGTGCAAAAACTTTTTTTAAAAAAATTTGCCCCTTCAAAATCTTGGTGTGTTATCGGTTGTATCTTATACTCCAAAAAATACGGTATATATTTATGTTGATAAGTCATTGTTTGTCATTTTAAGTTTTTATAAAAAGATGTTTTTACATTGTGATTTTTTTCATTTTTAAAACTTAAAAATTAACAATTTTATAGCTAATTTAGTTTAGGGGTAGGTATGCAAAATTCACCAGTTGAAAAACAGAATGTTCTGGAAAATTCGAGAGCATTCTGTTCGTCTTCCAGATCACCTTGAATCTTCTCCAGATTATGCTATTCCAATAATTCAGCAGTTTATGGAAGTAAATTATGTTAAACTGGAAATAATTTGAACTGTTTTGGTCACATTGCAATCAAAATAGGCCTGTTTTGCGTGGAATGACATGACTGGATCGCTGTAGATCACCAACAGTTCAGAGAATTTACTTTGGGAAACTGGCCCGGAACAAGGTAGTAGGGGGAAATTCAGCATATTTGTTTTCTGAAGGGTTTCATTTCCCATTTTCCCATTTCTGATTTTTAGAAAATAAGGTGGAAAATAAGCATTTAAGATGTCTTTGCCGTTATCTGCTACAGGAAGCAGAAAAACCACCAGAGACTGTAAGGTCTCAAAAGTAAGCAATCATGGCATCTGATGAGATGGTTTTAATGATGCAGTAGGTAATGGAGTATTGATTGATTTTTGAATTTCTAAATGCAACTCGGAATAAAAGTAACTATTTGTTTAGAATGTGGGAGAACTGGATTGGTTTGATTTATGTCGAAAGAAAGCTAAAGGAAGTTTATACCTCACTGTTTTATATCCACCAATATAAAAGTAATTTCTCTGTGAAGATAAATTGCATCATTATTTTTGTAGTGTCCAAAGAGCAGCATGACGATGCCGATTGCTTTATGTGCATTTTCCTGAGCCATGGAGAAGATAACCATGTTTACGCTTATGATGCTAAAATACAGATACAGGATCTGACCAATATGTTCAGAGGTGATAAATGCCGTAGTCTGATAGGAAAGCCAAAAATATTCATAATTCAGGTGAGATGGGTTCATAATATAGGATTAAAATCAATCATCTTGAAAAAAAAAATTAAGACTCCCATATATTAAAAGCATCACTTTAAAATGTAAAAAGATGCAAACATAAAGTGTAACATTTGGTGCATTTAGTCAAAATGTGATATACTTCCATATATTTACACCTATGTAACTTAAGGAACTTCCCTGAGGATTTACCATCAATGTGTGTAAAAAATTGTGTCTGTGACTGGCAATTTGTAGTGGGAAAATGGGTGGGTGGCAGAAGTGCCAGAATCACCTTAAATTGTGTTAATTTAAAGTGTTTCTGGCACTTCTTGTATAAGAATAGTCTTCACCTTAAAAAAAGAAAATCTAGATCACCACTAGATCTATAGCAGGGCATAAATAAAGGCATTATATATTCAACTTTTCTGTATCTACAATGGATGGTTGATATTTCAGAAGTGATTCCAGATGCGGGATTTCATTTCTAGCAGTTTTTTATCTCCAATTTTAGGCATGCAGAGGAGATAAACATGATGATCCGGTCTTTCCTAACGATGCGGTGGATAGCATTACAGACCGCTCACTTGTCAATGAAACCGAAATTGACGCTGCTGCAGTTTATGCTTTACCTGCTGGTGCTGATTTCATCATGTGTTATTCTGTTGCAGAAGGTAAAAAAAAATGTTATCCTAGAACAGGGCTGTCAAACTCAGCAGCCCATGGACCGGATGCGTCACATGCTGGCCACACCCACCCCATTTTAGTAAAAGGGAAAAGTCGTGATACGTCATCACATAACATGATGATACGCGTTTCACACCCCTGACCTAGAAGAAAAAAAATGTTTATCCTCATCGTCAAGCAAGTAATAGTTCTTAAAAGCTGTTTTGATGTTTTATTTATTGGTTATTCATGCTATACGTTGAATACGTTGAATAGCTACTGACAAGTCCTTTTGTGTTTAAAAAAACGCTAATATAAACAAAACTCACTAAAACTAATCAGTAAATAAAAAATGGCAGATAGAAATTGAATCTGCAAGAAGTGGTAGCGCATTTATCATTATGTAAATCACAACTGGAACTTTTTTCCCATCAGGGTGGTGTCAGATTTCCATATTTTCATCACAGCAGAGCAAATATTAACTATCCTTGTCTACATAGCAAACTAAATACCTACAAGAAATAAATCAAAATAGGCTAAAATGGTGTTATTAATTTGTGATTTGGCACGCCAAAATGAATCCAGCTATAGTAAGGTTTCTTCAGCTCCCAGTCTTTTTTAACTTCACTTTAGAGAATGCCATTGGGAACACTTTCTCTTATGGCCGTTTATCAGCTTCCCTATTCAGTGTGATAAAGGCCACCATGAAAACAATTGGACTTCACTAGATGCAGTATTTATTAGTAAAATAGAGCAGAACTGGATCAGCTAGTACTACTTATATAAACATAGTTAATAAAGGGGAAACGTTAGATGTTTGGGACAGGTAAAAAGATCCTCAAATATTTTTGCCAAGCAAAAATACTAGAAAGGTAACAAAAATGTCAGAATACCGGCACATTGAAAAAAGCTAAAAAAATGAAAACTTTTCCCCTGAACATTTTTTTGGTTACTTAGCAAATACAGATTGAAGACTAAAGCTAATTTCTTGCCTCAGTAATGTAATCCTTTCTCCCCCCTCCCTCTTCCAATAGGTTTCTATTCCCACCGGGAGACTGTATATGGTTCTTGGTATATTCAAGATCTGTGTGAGATGATACAAAAGCATGGTACTTCCCTGGAATTCACAGAATTACTGATGCTTGTTAACAGGAAGGTATCACATCGCAGGGTAGATATATGCAAAGATATTGCTGCTATAGGGAAAAAGCAGATTCCTTGCTTTGCTTCAATGTTAACTAAAAAACTGTACTTTTACCCCAAATCATAGCAGCATGATGGAGTAATTATTATTTTTGGCTACATAGGTTGTGGGAAGCGGTGGTGTGCTTTGCACGAATCAAAACAAAAAGAATACAGTACTGTTAAAATAGATCAATTTTATATCCACTTATCTAAAATATGCTGCATTAAACTCAATGAGACTTGATTCTGAATAGACATATAGAATTGTACTGATAATTTAAAATGTGTGTTTAGTTAGTATATAGTCTATTACTTAACACTTAAACTCAGATCTTCAGGAAATGGTTAATTAAAATCATTAGATGAGCAGATCCATGCAATAAAAATCACAGACAACAATTGCGGACTCGAAATGGCAAACAGAAATACAAATTCTGCATTAAAAATGGAAAAAAACAACTAAAGTGTAACAACTCAGTCAGAAATACTTTTTATACAGTCTTTGAACTAGTTAGCTATTCTGCTATGCTCAGGGAGTTTTAAAAATAGGTTCAGACTTGACATTGGGATACTAAAGGAAGAGTTAAACAAACTTTATCTGTCTTTAGGTTTTACATTTCATATTGGATGTTATAATGGATATTTTGTACTAATGGCTAAATTTTTATACTGTTATTTCAACATAGATAGTAATTGTCTTGTGAGAATCATTTTTTTAATCTGTTGGTACTGCATAAATGTTCCTCACCCACTTTAATATTTTGGAAAAATGAATTATGCGACCAATATGAAATTGTGATTCCTTCAGTTTTAGCAGCTCCTGCTAACTTGTGGATTACTGCAACTTAACTGAAACATTTACATTATTTTCCATGCAAACCAGATTTATTGTTATTATTTGAGAAAGGTTAATGTGTGCCTGTGAAACCTGTTTTCATAAATCATTCAGGTGCTATGTATGCTACATATGTAACTTATTACAGCATTGAGATATTTTGTGCAAGTGTGAAAGGAATGTTTTCTTAAGATCATAAACAGAACACCCAGAAGACATCCAAAACTACTATCTGTTTTTATTTAGCTCGTTATGAAAATTACATTCAAATATCGGAATCCCAGAATAAAACCATCCTTTAAAAACATTGTCTTGTTTTATTAAGAATGGATTGGCCATCCAAGATTAAGATGATTATTCTTTCTAAACTCGAATATTGTGGAGAAATGATATATACAAAAAGTATGATTTGGGGTTTTATTTGTAAAGTTTTGTACATTCAGCTTTAATATAGTGGTTCAAAATGTCCAGTTTGTGATTTTTTTTGAGGGAACTCAATAGGCTGAAACTTAAAATTAATGTTTGTCATTAATTTCTTGCACTGGAAGCTGTAATTGTAAGGGGTTCCTCAGTCGTTTCAAGGATTCTTCCACCTGATAGTGTAAAAGGAAAAAAAAGTGACAAGTTTAAATAGTTGTAAATAGTTTCCATCAAATTCTATATTATTCAGTTATGTATTTTGTTAACCAAGGCACCTTAATAACCTGAATTTAGATCTTAAATGTAATTCAATTACACTTAATTTTAAAATTAGGAAACTGATTTAGCTAGCAGATAGCAAGACACTCTGAAATAAACTTTTCTATACATTTTATTTTGTATCTATGGATGCTGGACCGAACCTCCTTAGCCAGAATACATATCCAATGATCTATTCTTCACTAAAAGAGAAACATAGGAAAGAATTAACTGAATTGCAATCAATTGAAAATGCTGAATTGGGTTTGTAATATGCAATATGATAGTTACACATGATTATAGACTATCTCTATATCTCCCTTTACCTCTAGTGTGTTTCAAAATATTTTAAAAAGTGAATAAAAGGAATCAAAGAAAACGATTATACAAAAGTATATACATTGAATGAATGTGCTGAGGAAGCAAGAGAACCTGTGCATTTATAATCATTTTATAATGATTATAAATTTCCCAGGTCCTGATGCAGGATAAATGTGCTGTGTGGCATGGGATAGCATTTTCTCTGCCTGAAAAAGGTACCTTGACTACAGTTATTAGCAGCTGAATTAATCTGTGCAAGACAGACGTAACATTTTAGCTAGATTACCATTTCTGGACTTAGTGACTGTGCTTTTTGTGAACAAATGTTGTAACTGGCTCCTCTCCAAGCCATCCTTCATCAACTGGAAGATCTGAGTAAATTGGCAGGTTCATCTTACAATCTACTAAATTAACCTATTCACTTTTGCAGGCAGCAAAGCAGATAATCTATAAGATTTCAAATTTTCATCCCCAGTACACTAATTGCAGCTGCTATAACAGATAGATCTAGGAGGATTCCCACAACGTAACATGATTCCTTTCCTTTTTTCTGGAGGACTAGGAACATGCATTTAAAAACTTACTTTTCAGAAGATTGAACTGCTTTCTGTACACAAGAAAAGGGAATAAAACTGCCAGTAGTAGTTGCAAATAACTGACTTTCAAAACATACTGAAGCTCAGATAGACAGAGCAATCTATGTGATTAAATTACCTCTTCCAGGTCCTCTTTTAACTTGTTATACAGAATCATATTGAAGTTCTGGCTTTTAGCTTTCCGGTGAAAATAGTGAAGGAATTGCCTGTCTCGAGCATCTGGGTAAATATAATCCTTAAAATGACAAGTAAAAAAACCAAGAAAAAATTAATTCAATAAGATTTCCTGTATGGTTGAATATCGATAAACCATACAGGAAATTTTCCCGGCTCACACATAGAAGACTGCAGAATACAAAATCTCTTTCAAGCTCAGTCCTGGATTTAAAATGAAACACGTGAGGCGTTAAGTGGATCTGTATATTTCATTAAACCAGGTTTTAATCATGATACGTAATAAACCAAATTCTAATTGCGTTCAACAAGGCTATAAACTTGGTTACACAAAGTGTTTTGTAACACATGTTATTTTGTGGGGTTCCACTTCAACTATATCTCAAATACTAGTATCTCAAAATTTTAGAAAGGGTTTCTTAGGATTTACTAAGGTTTGATTTGCATGATCGGGTTTCTGTAGAAATAACCCTTATTTCCAATTAACGTATCTTGAATACTAGAAAACATTGTTTTCAAGATATGGCAATATGTAATGGCAATGTGTGAAGGATCTTGGGAGACAGAGCGAAGAGAAGCTCCCTAGGGAATGATCAGATAAGAGAGAGCAGAGCCCTCAGCTCTATAATGTGCATTACAAGAGGCTCAGAAGACGCCCTCCCTAGTTTATTAGGTTGTAAAGGAGCCAGGAAATTTTACTTGCAGGTTTGCAAGATTCTATTAATATTGCTTTATAATGTAGAATTAATTTACCTGGTTTTGTTTCCTGTCTGATCTACATGGTAAGGCTGTCATAGCCAGTGGTGGGATCCTACTGGTTTAACAACCAGTTCGGTGATCGCATGCTTCACACATGCACTTGGCACGCGCTGCATAAACAGTTTTGAGAAAGCTTACCTTATGCATTACTGCTGGGGAGGAAAACAGCTAAGGGGATGCAATCTGATCTACCGTGCGATTCAGCTGAGAGGATATACTAGGTCAGTAAAATGCAGGGGCAGGTGGGGGGGCCCAGCTGATTGTTGGAGCAAACGGTTTGCTCCCAGCTGATCATCAGAGCTACCGATTTGCCCGAACCGGTAGAATCCCAGCCCTGGACATCGCCTCAAATTATGATTACTACAGAAGAAGCGATTTTTACATGGAAGGAAATGGGAACAGGGATAGCAGGACTTTTGTTTGATGCAGCCTATTTTTCTTTAAAGCATTAGTGTCCCCAGATAATCGAATAAGGACTGATATGTCTTTGTATTATTAATTAATTCTAATTAATTCTAATTAAAAAAGAAGAACAACTGAAGAGACTAAGATAATCACTCCTTCCTGCACCACATCCACAAGATACATAAACTGCATTACTGTAGGTAGGTGCTACATTATAATAAACAGCAGGTGATTTTTCAGACTTGCAGAATCTGAAGCATTGGAATCTTTACTGATCAACTCTGAACAATTTGCAGAACTTTTGAAACAAACACCCTACAACTGCTCTCAAAGGAAAAGTTAAGGATACTTAGCATAACACTTCAAAGCCTTGTGCACGTATGTATATATGTTTCAAATTTCAAGCAGTCGCAACCGATTTTTGTTTGTATGTATCACCTCCTTACCTGCTTAGTAAGTACAAAGTACGCATAGAATGCCATGGCACTTCCGTAAGTGATAAAGTAAGTAACAGGTTCCATAATGTCCCATGAGTAGACCCACCAGGTGAGCCAAGCCAGGGCTCCCCCCTGAGTAGACATTAAGGCCAAACCAATCCAAAGAAGGCGAGAAGTCTTTCCATCAATATCTGCTGCAATTCTAGCCTTCATCTAGGAACAAAAAAAAGCTGCGTTACATTCCACAGTGTTCAATTATGCTCCTCTCAAATGTAGTATTTAGAACTGCTGTATTCAAACTGATACTCCCAACTGGAATCTGAAGTTCATCCCAATACATTCGAATGGTTTCTTAAGCATAAAGCTTCACATATAAATTCAATTCTAATACCAATAGCAACTACTTCAGAACATGACCTGTGATGCAACTTTGTTTTTTCTAGATACTCTTGGATAGACATCCGAGCACTGGTTTAGAATAATGCTATTCTCTGTAGATCTCAATTAGAAAAATGCAGCTATTAGTTAAGATAGATAACTTTTGTTTTATTGTGGGCACACTGGCACACATTAAAAATTAAACTCTGTTGCGAGAAACAGAGAAAGAGAAACTTAAAACACCTGCTTTGAGGCAACGTGGCATGGTGAGAACTATAGGGAGGGGCTGTTTGCACAGGTTGTTTGACTCTGTCCCTCTCTAACTGTGGAAGAAAGGGGGAATTTTCTGTTTTGTTGGAGCGGAACTGGAACATCTAAACTGGACTAAAACTGATATATAAGAAGAAATAGTGGGTTTTAAATTGTAACGAACTAAGGTATAAATTTAAAGGGGGAAAGCTGCAAATCGTTAATTGGGAATTATGGAACGTTGGGAACTGGAAGGAATATGTGAGATGAGAAATATGCGGGAATCATTAAAGCTGAAAAGACAGAAAAAGTATTAGAAGGGAAAACAAAAACAAAACAGATAAATAACATCATGGGGCTTGGTAGTGTAACAGGAAAAATGGAAAAGGAGGAGCATGTCCTAACAAAGAAAGGAAAAGGGAGTAAGAAAGAAAGAAAGGGTAAGAAGAAAAAGAAGTAGTAGTTTAGAGACTGGGATAAAAGGCTCACTAGAAAGAAGTGGAAAGGATAAGGAAAGAAAAAGTTGATAGGAAAGAGGAAGAAGGGAATTATATATAGATAACATTAGCAATGATATTTACAGGAAATAACGTGGTTAACAGAACTGGTAGGTTTTAAGTGGAGAAGATATCTGTGACGCAGGGATTGTTATTTTAGATAACAGTTAAAAATTAGCAAATAAGGTTGTAATAAATAAAGATGGCAATAGAAAGATAACCAAATACAAATTAACATATTTGAGTTGGTTGATATTTATGCATAGAATATAAGGAAGAGGTACATTACCTGTTGTATTTTATGCAGTGACTGAATTGAGTAATAGGTATGACGCAGTAAAGATTTCAACCAAAAGAAAATTAAATGCAGCCTGATACATTTGCTATATTGTATGTTATGCAGTAACAGAGGAATAAGAAATGACTATTTGGTTATAGATAAATAATAAGTATGTAATATTCACAGGAACAAGTGTGATTAATTGAACAGCTAGACCTCCTCTCCCCCCTTTTCTCTTTTTAAGGGAGAAGAAATTTGAGATGTTAACTGAATGATAATTGAATATAAATTAATAGATCAGGGAAGGTTCCCTTGACGCGTATTGCTGTTTTTGCCGTTTTCCCTGCTTACGAGGTGTTCCTCACTTCTGAGGCACTCTAGCTTCTTCTGCCTGGCAACAGCGACAGCCATCTTGGCGGTTTTCACGTGCTTTCTCCTCATTGGGCGTTTGGATGGCATGTGGTGGCTGCGCGCGCAGCGACCCTTTCACCACATGGCCTCATTTCGACCTGCGAGCCAACTTGTGAGGCAGCGGTTGTGATTCGGTGCGAATGGAGCCAGGAGAGTGCGAATTGCCCAGAGTTACCTCTCAGCCACAGATACTGCCAGGAAGCGTGGTTCTAGTCCGGGGCGCCAGCTAGGCCTGCCCTTTACCCTCTACAAGGCCAGCGACATCGGAGTGCGGTGGGGAGGAGGATTCCGACCTCTTGGCAGCCCTTTCCTCCTTCGAAGATTCTGCGGATGTGCTTGAGCCATCAGGCCAACGTCAGGTGCCCTAGTACTACGCACAGCGTGTCAGCCATCTAATTCAGTCAGCAAGCAACTGAGGCCGTAACATCGTGCCATCTTGCTCCTGTTGGGAGGGCAGCATGGCTGATGAGAGTGTGAGGCCTCGGGAGGAGCAGGCAGGGCCCTCCAGCAAGCATAGTAGGGCTGACCCTAACCCTATTGGGGGGGAAGGGGGTAAAGGTGCCCGTAAGAAACCCTCCCCGGGTTCCTCTGAGCCCAGTGATAAGGCCAGGCAGGGCCCCCGCCACCACAAGCAGGCGGAGGCCTCCGACCTTCAGCTCCAAGGGGTTTGGCCTCCCTCAGAACAGGGCAGGAATTCCCCTGAAAAACCATCAGTCAGGGGTGGGGGTGGAGAGTCCCCTTCGATCAGGGACAGTGGGTCACCATCCCTGGACTGAGAATCTTCCAGGGAACCATCCCCTGATGCATCCTGGGGATACCCTGACTCCCCCAGCTCATCTCTCAGGGAGGGGCTGGGCCCCTTTCAGGGCATGTTGCCTGCAGATGAGGAGTGTATCACTGGCAAACGCAAGCTCTTCTCAGTAGGCATCGCCCCAGGGAGGACAAGGGCTCAGCTCTGTCAGCAGAGATGAGGGAAGTCATTTCCATCTCCATCTCCTAGGGCATAGCTGAGGGGATAAAGCTTAAAGGTTCTAGTAAGTGTAAGCCTTCCAAATCCAAGCAACCTAGCTCAGCCTCCACCTCTAAAGACCCGGCCTTCCCGGCCACCTCTGCTTCCTTGGAGGAGGCCGAGGGCTTCATCCTCTCAGAGGATAAAGAACTTCCCCCTGACAAGCCAGCCTTCACTAGCCTTTTCAAGCCAACACTATTCAAATCTATTCTTCACAAGGCCAGGGTGGCCACTGAATTGGGATCTAGTCCCAAACCTGACTCCGTCCAGGCCTCTTTCTCTAAGGATCACAAGCAGGGTCTAAATAAGGAACCTCCTTCCACCCGAGAATCCATCCCTGTCCCGGATCTCTTTTTGGACATGGTCCAGTGACAATGGGTCCAATCTGGGTCCACTTCCTCCTCCTCCTACCTGAGAACCTTCCATCAGGGGGGCGACAGGAACCAGGACAGGGGGTCCTTTACTGCCCGTGGGAGGCAACATCAATCTTCCTTTCGAAAGCCATTTCGAGAGGGCCACAGCGGCAACAAAAATAGCTCTCGCAGACTTCCGGGGGAGGAGGCTGCCGTCGCCGGTGGCTCAACGGAGCTGCCCTCAGAGTTCTGGTCTGTATATCTAAAAGATCTATAGATATCTCTCCTTTCAGGCAAGAAAGGAGCAGGGAGGAACTCAGTCGTTAGAATCCTCTTTGTAGTTCACAGCCTTTTGTTTTTCGCTGTGAACGGAGAAGAGGTTCAACAAAAGCTGAGGTTTTTTTTTTACTCCAGCCAGATCTTCTCAGCTGTTTTTTTCAGCTCAAGGCAGGTCGCCCCCCCCCTCAGGACAAATCTAAGCTATTTAAAATCAATCCGAGCAGCGACCATTCCTGAGAACCTTTTTTTTTATTATTATTCAAAATACCAGCTTCAATTTTATAAAAAACTCCTTTGTCTAACTGCTTTTCAAAATGGCGATTTTATAGCTTCTGCATTTGATATATGATATATTTAATTAGCCCTGTTTTCCTGAAGACTTCTCTTTACTAATTGCCAAAAGTTTATTGAAAGTATTTTATCTTAAATCAAGGTGAGCAGAGACTTTGTTTGTTTTCTTTTTTTCTTTTATAATGGCTCCCAAGTCAAAGCAATCTAAACGTTTTTTCAACAATACATCCCAAGCAATTGCTATAAAGCCGCAGCTTTTGCCTTCTACGCCCTCTACTGGAGATTTGTTAACGAAAGAATTTCTTTTTTAAACTCTTAAAGAATTTAGAGAGGAAATGAAGCAACTTATCTCGGAATTATGTGATAAGCTTGATGCCAAGATTGCTCAAACAAAGGAGGATATGATCGGGGTCATAACTGTAATGACAGATTATATTGCAGGAATGGAAGATAAACTGGAACTTTTGGAAGAAGCTAATTCTAATCTGACATCTAAAATTGAAATGTTGCAACAGGAAGTTGAAAATGCAGAAAGACAACTTGTTATGACAAATTATAAAAAGACTGCATTTGCAATAAGAGTTAGGGGATTGCGTGAAAATGAACAGGAGAATTTGAAACAGACCTTTTTTGAGGCTTTCAGTCGTTTGGTGGGAAGTCCGGGACTCAACTTTGATTGGCAGATCCAAAAAATTTACCGCCATAATTCGTGGGCAGCAAAACAGAGACAGCTTCCGAGAGATATAATTATATATTTTGCTACAAAAGAATCCAGAAATGCGATACTACAAGAGTTTTACAATAACAGGCTGCGAACTGATGGACAGGACTTGATCGTTTTCAAAGAAATACCACCCCAAATGTTAAGAGCCAGGAGAGACTATGCTTTTCTAACTAAAGAACTCAGAAATAATCAGATAAAGTACAGATGGGAGGTGCCATTTGGTATTACAGTTACACTTGATGATCAAAAACATCGCCTCAATTCTGTTTGGGAAGCTCGAGACTTTTACTATAAGATCCTAAAGGCGGGACTTCCTGAATTACCCGGACTTGGACAAAGACAAGGAGAAGTAGAAGAGAAACAACAAAACACACAACTACAAGGCGGGAGGTATCGTTTTTCCCCTCCGGAAGGGCAGAAGAGCAGAGAACAAGGATTTAGTTATGCTTCCAAAACATTTGCTTAATTTTAATTTGAATAATACTTTGTGACTTCTGTCTTGTATAAAATGGTATAGTGGTATACCGATGAAGAGACATTAAGGCTGAAAGAAATGATGCTGATTTCCTCGGAAAATATACTGTATGGGACTTAAAAAAGACTTGATGGATAACTTTGAACTTTTATATAAATTGTTTATGATTTATTCTCTAGGGTGAGGAGGGCGGAGATCGTGATGTTTCTGGATTGTGGTTTAGGTTGAATGGAATTGGGAAGTGTGGTGCAGACGGGAGGGTAGTGAAGGTTCAATTAGAGCTTATTTTGAGCCAGAAAGTAAGTTGATTTTTATAGAAACTGTTATTTGAATATAATGTTTGGAAGGATATACTCAGGGAGTTCGAAGGAAGGCGGAGCAAATATGAGAGGAGTACGGATGATAATAAAATATATATATGGACACGGGTAGAGGCAGGATGAGGGGAGTTGGAATGGAAACCGAGAGAAATATTTGAGGTGTTTAAATTGCTTTATAGAGAAGGAGGTAAAAGGGACAAATTAAAGGTTTGGAAATGGACAGATATTTAGATAAAGAGATAAGGCCCCTAGCTAGAGTAGAATTTTATTTGATTAACTCACTTGGTTTCAACATAGTTTGAAATCCTGCAAGTAATAAATTAACTGAGATTAGGAATGATGCACATTGCTTAAGTTTTAATAATGATGGGAAGCTGAGCTTAATGTAGAGAGTTTATTGATTTTTCCCTTTTTTTCTTTTTTTCTTCCTTTCTTTTTTCCTTTATTTTTTATCTTTTAATTTCTAATCTATTTGGTTTTAATATACTCCAGACTGTGCTTGATAAAGAGTTATGTCGGGAATGGGATCTAGGAAGTCGGAAGGGGGTTAGGGAGGGGGGTTCATGGGGGGGGAGGGTGGAAATATAGTTTCAATTTCCAAAACAATAAGAATGCACTTGTATACTGTTGCTCTTTTTTCTTTTTTTTTCTCTTTTCCTTTTATTTTCCTTTTTTTTCTTTTCTTTCAATTTTAGTGTAAAATACAAATTGAATAGATTAATGAATAGTAGAAATACACCGAAGTGAGGAGTAGAGGGAAAGAAGAGGGAGGAGTCAAGAGGGAGTGAGAGGGGAATGTAAGGAGGGTGAGATGGAGGGAAGGGGAGAAAGGAATGTCTGAGGGGGAGGGGAAGTAGAAGAGGGGAATGCTGGAGGGGAGAAATGAAAGTTGGAGGGGGAGAAGAAAGGGTGTGTGGAGGATTGAAGTGTTATGTTGGTTTTCCATGGCGGAATAGAAGATGAGTTGTGTTTATTGCTTTCTTAATTGCACAGTATATAAGTGATTGTATAAAATGAAAATGAAATAAAACAGTTTTCAATTTAAAAAAAAAAAAAAGCTCTCGCCAGTTCTGCAAGGGGAAGTGACTGCCAGGGGATTCCTCCGATAGGGGGTCGGCCACAACTGTACGCCGACAGGTGGGAGGAGATCACCTCAGACAGCTGGGTCCTCTCCACGATCAGGAGGTGCCTGGTTCTAGAATTTCTATCCTTTCCCCAGAGAAAGTTCATCGCTGTCCCACCCCCAAGAATCCGTTAAAACGGGAGCTCATGCAGGCAGAGGTCCTCCATCTTCTCCAGATAGAGGCCATAGAGCCCGGACTGATTATGTTACTGGACTATGTTATTTGGATTATCCCTTTACTGAAAGACATTAATGACTGACTGAATTATCCGTGCATGACTTAGACTGTTTGATGGACTCTGATACCTCTATTTCCACGAAAGTAAAAGCCTATTTAAACTGCAGTATCTCTGTATGCTGGTTTGTGTGTTCTCCAACACAGTTCTCAAAAACGCTTCTCTAAATGCACTCGCTCTCCCAACGGGGAGCTTACCTAACATTGGTTATGGGCCCAGAGTATACCAGACATAGCTAAAGGAGAGTTGGTGTTGATACGCAATACCGCATACAGACAGCTGTTTAGTTAGTGATTGCACTATCCTGGAGAAGATGGCGAGCAACCCATCAACAAGCCTATCTATGATAACCTGGTTGGATGGAACAAATTATGTTTCCTGGTCTATGAAATGCAGTCTACTCCTGCGTAGGGAAGGTTATGGGATGCTGTACAGAATCCACCGGATGTAACTGATTGGAATCCAGATAACGATGATGATGCAAAGAAGATAGCAGATTTTCAGCGATGCAATGAACGGGTGTTGTGTATTATTGGTCTAACACTGAATGACCAACAATTAATACATATTCGTGGAGAGGATTCTGCTGCAAGATGTTGGGAGAATTTGAAGAGGATTTATGTACATGACACATACATCTTACACGCAAACTGTTTAGGGCACGTCTTCTGAAAGGTGAAGATATGTTAGTTCATTTAACCTTTATGAAAGGGGTTTTTCAGGAGCTACATGAAAAAGAACTCATTTTCTCTGAGCTACATCAAATTTATATCATACTCTCCTCACTGGATGATAGTTATGATGTTTTTGTGTCTTCTCTTGAAGTCCTAAACCGAAATGAACTAACATTGACTGACATTACTGCACGACTGTTGGAAGAGTCAGAAGAAGGATGGAGAGGGAACAACTGAGAGAGAAACCACCACAACATGAGGAGTCACCCTCTACTGCTTATACTGTTAGAAAATATTATTCTTGTGGGCTAGGGGACATATAGCTAGGTTCTGTAAAAAGACAAAACAACAAAACGCCGGAAGAGCTAGAAAAAATGCTAATGTCAACTTAGCTATGTCTACTCTGGCTATGTCTAGCAATGCACCTGTAAACCATGATTTGTGGGTTGTTGATAGTGGAGCATCACAGTGCATTGCTAGAGATAGAAAAAGGTTTGTAAAAATGACCACGAGCAAGGAACATGTTTTTTTGGCAAATGGATGGAAGGTGAACGCGTCTGGTGAAGGTAACGCATGTTATTCATTCTGGAATGAAGGTCAGGAATTTAGCCATGATAATGTAAAAGCCCTGTGTTTGATAAGGGTATTTATCAATCACTAATTGGTAGCTTATCTTATCTGAGTAATTGGTCAAGGCCCGACAAAGCATATAGTGTAAATCAATTAGCCAGGTTTAATGCTGAACCTACTGAAAGGCACTGGCAAGCTGCTAAGAGGATATTAAGATATCTTAAGCAAACGATGCATTATGCATTGTATTTAGAACCTAAAGATAATCTGAGTTTAACTGCATATGCTGATGCAAGTTTTGCTACAGATGTCTACACGGAAATCAACATCGGGGTTTGTTGTATTTCTGGGAAAGGCACTAATTGGATGGCGGTCCATTAGACAAAAATGACTATGGAGGCTGAGTTCTCATGTCTGTCATTATTATGTACAGATTTAGTGTGTTATAAACAAAAACTGCTAGATATGGGAATTAACATACGAGAGCCTATTCTTGTTCATGAAGACAATCAAGCAACAATCCAAATGGCATCCAATCTTGCTGTAAAAACTAGGTCAAAACACACAGATATAAGATATCTGAATGTACGGCAAAGTGTTAGTAGTAAATTAGTGTCACTAGAGTATTGTATGTCCGAAGACAACATCACAGATCATTTTACTATAGCCCAAGGTAATATAAAGCATAAACGTTGTTGTGAGGAATATGGATTAAGATTGTAAGATTTATATATTGTCCTACCCAAAGGGGAGAATGTTAGGAATATAATTCTAACGGTTGGGTTGGCAATATATAAAACATGTAACAATGTTGTACCTGTTTCTTTAAACATACTGTAAAATATGATTGGCTGCTGTATTCCTCAATCGGCCGTAAGAGGGAGCCAGAATGCCTGTTAGCTCTCTCTCTGTTCATTAGATGCTGGGCTGATCTGATCTGAGTGCTGTGAGCTATTGTAAGTTTTGCAATTGTTAGCAAACCTTGATTACTGGACTGATTATATGTTACTGGACTATTTTATTTGGATTATCCCTTTACTGAAAGACATTGATGACTGACTGAATTATCCGTGTATGACTTGGACTGTTTGATGGACTCTGATACCTCTATTTCCATGAAAGTAAAAGCCTATTTAAACTGCAGTGTCTCTGTATGCTGGTCTGTGTTTTCTCCAACACAACTCTCAAAAACGCTTCTCTGAACGCACTCGCTCTCCCAACGGGGAGCTTACCTAACGCATTTTGATATAAAAATTCAGAAGTGTCTTTTCAGCTTTATTAATGTGCCATGTAAACTCAATGTGTATCCTATATCATATGCTTGTGGCTGTATTTAAAATCATTAGTAATGATCTTTAATAGATAAGTAATATTCAGGGAAACTTTCCTGACACATTTATAAACATTTTAGCTCAGCACACACCGCTGTTTTTCAGGTGTCTTTAAAATCCCCTCCGATTAACTTGGGAATCTGTAGTTGCATATTAATTATAATACTATTAACATGAAAATGTTTGCAGTGTGTTTTTGATACAGCTCATAGAGATAAAATGGATGCATAGCAAAGGCATTTTAACATGGGCATTCTGCTTTATAGATTAAATAAGGGCATTTCACAAAACGGTTTTATGAAAATGAAGGCCGATGGTTTTAGCAAGCACTTTAAAAAATAATAATAATAATAATAATTATAATATAATATAATAATAATAATTATTTAAAAAATAATAATAATCCAGACTTTTAAATATGTAATTGTCCTAGAATCTGAACAGCATTTTGGCTTGCAACCAACTTTCCTTGGAACATGATTCAAAGCCAGGAATTTATATGGATTAACTTATTAGCCGCCCAGGGGTGCTTGGATCTGGCCTGCAGGGCTGCCCTTGAAACAACGAAGGGCCAGCCTGTGGTGTCTCTGCCAGCAAAAACGGGCTCCCAAATCTGCATTTTTGGCTGGGACAGCCAACCCTCTGCGGCACTGAAAACAGAGCTCAGCGGGGCTGCACAATTACTATGTAAAAATAAAAAGTTGATGTTTGATGTGAATGCCTTATTCTACTTCACCAAAGGGAATCAGAAATCAATGCCTTTTCTTTTCCCCCTTTTCTTTCCCCCACTTTTCCCTTCCCCATTTTCCCAATTATTTTCTTTACTGTATTTTCCTTGTTTGTGATAAGATTCTGTGGATGGTTTTCAAAATTTAGTATTGAAAGAAAAAATTAAAATTAAATCTGCTGTGTAGTGGAAACTTCGCAGGTAAAAATTAGCAGGATTTTCAGAGGAAAGCAAAAGCAAAAGAAGCATAGAAGCTGTAAAAACAGCTGCCAGAGGAATTGGCTAGCCAGGGAAAGGTAACTGAATGGGATAACAGGAAAGGCAAACTTGAATTGAAAAACAGGAAGGAACTTATTGTTCTAAGGAGCCATAAAATATTCCCAGAACTGAAAACTGAGCACACCAATAGTTAATATTAACTGACACACCGTACATAAACTATCTTCTAATTTTAACAACAGGGCCTTCAGCGTGTCTTGGCTCGTTATTGGTGAAGCAAGCTTGCCTCTGGTTATGAAGGAAACGAGTCAAAGTACATAACAACCTGCTTACCTTATAAACTAATAAAATTGTTATCTATGTATTAAAAGAAAAAAGTCCTTTCACAGTCCGTATTATTAGATCAGTACGCCTAATACTGGAAGCCAGGTCAAGATCACAGAAATGGGGCGGAAAACCTTTATTGATTAGCCCTTTTTGGTCATATCAAAGTGCAAAGTTCCAGATACAAATTGATAGAAGCAATATAAAATGGAATTTGATGAAATACTATTGGAAGAAATGTCCTTCTGGGTGGGGCTCCAAGTGGGGAAAAAGATACTGGAAACATGGAGGCTGCTTGGGAAGATGGTTTATTGGTGGACAGGAGCACATGGCTTGAACAGAAAAGGTGATCACATGCTTCAATGTTGGTGGAGAAGAGAAGGGAAACCTGAGATGCTGAGTCCCAGGGGAACTGAACCAGCAATTCGTAGACAATCAAACCAGGGGGCTTAGCTGTTTCCAGGTGTGCTGCTTTGGGAGGAGGGGGTTACTAGTTGGAAGTCTGCGAGGTGGGATCACCGTGCAAGTGGCCGGAGGAAAGAATGGAACCTTGCGCCAGTAGGGGAGGGGCTTCTGCTGCTCCTTTCGCCGAAGGCGGCCCAGCGCCCAAGATTAGAGAGAGAGAGAGAGAGAGAGAGGGAGGGAGAGGTGGGGGGGGGGACATAGGACCCGGAACGGAGGCGAGGAGGGGGGAAAGAGCGGTTCTCTGCCAATCGCGCAATCTGCTCTCCACCCCGAGAAGGCACGAGCCTCTTGCCTGCTTTTGCCATTCCGCGTCCTTCGCAGGCAACTCAGTGTCGGGAAGAGTTCCAGCCCTTTTCTCACGCTCATCTCTTGTGCACGTGCAAGTGAAATACCCTCCTGGGCCAGGATCAAGGCGGAGGAGGCAACGACTCTCCTCCTGCTGTCGCCACTGCGCAATAAGGGGAGTAACTGGGGACGCAGCACAGGGGAGCCACGCTGCGCAGGAGACTCCTCAGCGCCAGATTCAAGTCAGCACGAACTGCGGCCCCCTTCGGGTTGGCTCAGGAAGGAGGGGAATGGGGAGCAACAGCAGCAGCAGCTGGTTGGGTGCAGGGAGGGAAGAGCTCCCCAGAAGGGCTCTCCTTGCGCAGGGAGCTCTTCCCTCTCTGCATCCAGAGACGGCTGCTCTGGCTCTTTCCTGAGCCAACATGAAGGGGACCAACCGGAGTCTGGTGCTGAGGAGTCTCCTGCGCAGCGCAGCCAGCTACTCACTTCTCAGTGGCGGCAGCGGAAGGAGTCGCTGTCCCCGCCGCCATGATCCTGGCCCTGGAGGATATTTTGCTTGCAGGCGCAAGAAAGAGATGAAAGAGAAAAGGGGAGAATGAGGGAGAGATAGAGAGAGAAATGAAAGAGAGCTAGAAGAGAGAATGGGAGAGGGAAAATAGAGCGAAACAAATTAGAGGGAGAAGTGGGAGAGGGAGAAAGAAATGAAAGAGAGCTGAAGGGAGAGAATGAGAGAGAGGGAAAAGAGAGGGAAACAAATCAGGGAGAAAGAAAGGAAAGAAAGAAAGAAAGAAACTTTCTCAGACCTATGACGAAAGCAATGGCAAGCTAGATCTCTTGCCAAGAAAACTGCAGTTTGCCAGAAGGCACAAATTGAAAGCAAGTCTGATTTTTTTTTAAAGAAAATAACAAGGCAAACATAACATGGCCAAAAAATACATCTGAAAATAAGATTATTTATAATTTTGGATAATGTATTATATTGTCAAACTCAAAAGAAATCAAAATATATATCCTATTGCTGTTAGTACAATTTTGCCAGCTTCTATCAACTTAGAGTTCACTATGAAAAGATTACAGAAAAGCAATTTCCTACAATTAATAACTTTATTTTGGTTGCTATCATATTCCATGAGAAAGAAAGAAAAAGAAAGAGGGAAAGGGAAGGAAAGAAAGATAGAAAGGAAGAAGAGAAAGGGAGAGGAAAAATAGAGAAAAATACAAATGAGAGAGAGGGGGAGAGAAGGGAGAGACTCTATTCCCACAGAAAACACTGAGCCATGAAATCTCAGGGAACTGAACCAGCAATTCGTAGACAATCAAACCAGGGGGCTTAGCTGTTTCCCAGGTGTGGGGAATGTATCAAAGACATGACTGAGGGGCTTAAAGAAATAACGAAGCCCACAGATTATTATCATCCTTTTTTCCTCTTTCATGTGGGGAGGAAAGAAAAAGACCCTGGAAACTACAGACCAATCTCGCTGTGTTGCCTCACCTCTAAAGTCACGGAATCAATTATAAACCAGCCCTTCACCCTCCACTTAGAAACAAACAACCTGCTTTCTAGCAAGCAGTTTGGATTCAGGAAAATATTGTCCTGTAATCTGCAACTCCTACAATCCTTACCAGGAGGACAGAGAGGGACCCCACCCCTTTCCCCCCCTCTCTCGCCCTCCTCTTGTCCCCAGTGTCTGGGTGGGGGTGAGCTGCCTGGAAAGAGGAAGGGAAGGAAAAGCGAAAGCGAAAAAGGGAAAGTGAGGTATTTTCAGCCCTGAATCCCCAGAAGGAAAAAGAGGCATTTGAGCAAAAGGATTTTTGCTTCTTCAGAAACTTCACTTTTTCTTCTGAATCTCAAATTTGAGGCTTTGAAGATCAGGCAAGAGGGGAGCTTCTGTTCCTTCTGGGGGAGCCCCTGAATTTGGGGGAGACCCCCACTCCCCATTGCTCAATCGGGGCCTGGAGGGGGAGGGGAACTGAGGGAGGATATTGGGGGCTCTGAGTTTCTTCTCCGGAACTGGCTCCCCTTTGTGAAAGGGGCTGGAAACCCTCCCTTTGAAGGGATCCATGGACCATATAGACAAGATATAGATATAAATTTTTAATCAAGACCACACACCCCAGTCAATGGTGTCCCCACTTTACCAATGTTAAAATCTGGTCATGTTACCTTATCCCCTGGAGCTGAAGGGGAGAACTCTTTATTATACAAAGTTTCTCCCTTTTCACATCCAGAGAAATGTTCTGCCTTTTCAATATTTCCTAGGATATTTCACTTTTCTGGGAGAGGGCTGGGTGATAACTTCCTAGAAATACAATTTAAAATAAAATTGGAATAAAAAACAATCTAAAATGGAATTGGAATAGAATAGAATACAATAATTTAAGATACAGATAAAATATGATAAAATTATATTTCGGTGTCACCCCTGCAATCTACCCCAATCAGTCCCACGCAAATCCTGAATGGATTTGTGGATAAATCCTTCACTTTGCCAGCTTTAAAACCACAAGGAGGTACTTAGGGAAAACCTGCTAGCTCTTTGGGGACCTTGAGTCGGTGTCCTCAGACAGATACTTTCTCCCTTCAGGCTATCCCAGCCTCCTTTGCTCCTTTATTATAGGAAGCGGCAAGGCGTGTTTATTACTCTCCGCAAACCTCCGGCCTCGGTGAGTTTCTCCCACGCCTCCCAGGCCAAAGCAGAGGGCCGAGCCTGTCCTTGGAGGACTGAGACCAGCGCTCAGCCCGCCCAGCCGTGATAAGAGCAAGCAGGGAGAGTTGAGGAGAAGGAGGCGCCCCTTTCGCAGGGGAGGAGAAGAGGGCAGGCAGGGGAGGACTGGGGGTAATAACATCGCCGGGAGGGCGAGGGAGACTGTCTGAAGGCAGTGAGGGAGCCGAAGCGCAGCCATGGCAAGCGCCAAGAAGCGTGGCGCCAAGAAGCGTGGCACCAAGTCCTCAGGTAGGCGCAGAAAAGGGCTGCAGCAGCCGCTCCGAGCGAAAATAATTTTGAATCGAAGGGGCTGGAGGCTTCGGCGGCAGGAAGGCTCATCTGCGGCTTGGTAGAGCTCAGGGGCCACTCTCGCTCCGGCTGGGCACCCTAAGACGGCTGGCCGACGGCGACAGACAGGTTCTCCCAGCCACGCGTGGGTGGATGCCTTCGGTTGAAACAGCACCCCGGGCTACAAGCTTGGGGAGACGGGGCGCGTCCCAAGGCATCTCAACACGTAGCTTTCCTTTCAGGGAAGCAATAAGGGCACGCAAGGTTTGTATTCACACTGGCGACTGAGCCACTCCGTGGCACAAGTCCTTGAACCCTTCGTGGTCTGAGCTGGGTTTGCTCAGGGTGCCACGCAACCCCCGAACCGAAATTGAAAGGAATGAAGTGCAGGTCGGGCAAGGGCAGCTGCTAGGTCTTTACTCCAACTTGGTGGGAAGAGTTGTACGAAGACACAGACAGACAGCCACGGAGTAAGTACTTTAGGAGAGATCGGGATGAAGGGAGGCTTAGTTTCAAAGCGCCTCCTGTAGACTTTTCCCTGTAAACTTTAAGTGTGAGAAAAGCAGTCTTAAATCACTTTTTAGTGCTATTATAACTTTGAACTGTCACTAAATGAACTGTAGTAAGTCGAGGACTACCTGTACCTTATGCTTGTAATAACATCTTAAATTATAATTAATATTGACAGAATATTTATTTCTCCTTATTACCAATGCATTAAGTTACACAAATAATAGATCAATAGTTACATAATATTGCATAAATATCATTATATCTGAACAATCTACAGTAATGTTTCAAGATTTGTAATAATACAGATTTATAACTATATAATATTTAGAATAAATGTACAATTTATATTACAATCATACACTTAGCCCTTGGCTTTATAACCAGTCAGTATAGATTTATTATGTTTCTAGTTCTGATTTGAAATACCATGATTCAGGTTCATAATTAAGAATACAATATTAAATCCATGTGTAAGAATGTACAAAAGCAGCAATGCTTTTCTTTTTTGCTTGTCAATCTTCATAAGACCATTAAGAAGAAGACTGAAAAACCTTTGGATAAAAAACTTTAAGTGATTAACTTGTGTTTAAAAACTCATTTGCTGATTATATTGTGATATATTGCAATATGCCTCAGTTATGAAATACATTTGGTATATTACTGTAAATATTGAGTCTGTCTTTTTTTCTTTGCAATTGAGTTTGAACATGGTTTATAAGAGAGATGCTCGTTGTATTGTTTTTTACTATAGAAATCCATGTGGACAGCAAGAATATACTACAATGCAAAGGTAAGGTACCCAGCATTTTTTTTTAAAAAAAAAATCTAATTGACAATTAAAACTTTCTAAATTGCAAAGTAATAGGAAAAAAAAGCAAAAGATTGAAACCACCCCTAAATTATGATGAATTTTTATGTTTACATGTCACGGTCATGGTCATCCTCTGAATTCAGTAACTGTTGCGGTCCAACTGCACACAAAAATTAGCATCTGGAAAGATTTCTTCACCACTGATGTTTTGGATGTCACAGATACTCACAAATGGGCTTACTAGGCTGAAATTTCTCTCTGAATTTTCTGCTGTTAATTTATTTTCTCCTTAGAGCAGGGGTGTTAAACTCGATTTCATTGAGGGCTGCATCAGGGTTGTGTTTGACCTGGGGGGGTATCTGGGGGAGGCATGGCCAGCTCAACATCACTTGTGCTGGGCTCCTGTGGTAGCCCGAGTGCTCTGCCAGTGAAAACGGTCTCCCAATCTCCGTTTTCGGCTGCGATGGCCTCCTGCAACCCTCTGCCAGCTGGCATTTTTGCTGGCAGAGGTACAGCGGGCCGGTCCTTCGCTGTTTCCAGGGTGGCCCCACGGGCCAAATCTAAATTTGTGTCCTTATTTTTTTGATAATTTACATTTTTTATTTTACGGATTTCCTAAAATAAGTTTTGCTAAGAAAATATGCATTTTCAATGAAAACATACAGTTTCCCTGAAAATAATGGAAGACCTCCCTGGATAATAAGCCCAATCGGGCTTTTGAGCGCATGTGCTAAAATAAGCCCTCTTCCCAAAATAAGCCCTTCCTGAAAATATTGCAACACAGCAGCAGCCATGAGGTGACCACGGTCACCGCCTCCCGCACCTCAAAAATAATAAGACCTCCCTGAAAATAAGTGCTTATTTCGGGGGTCAAAAGAAAATAAGACCCAATCTTATTTTTGGAGAAACATGGGCACTTAAAGTATATTTTAAAAATATGGTTAGCAAGTAAATGTATTACCTACACTTTTACATTATTACATTATTTTGATTTATTTATTTATTTTGATTTATTTATGTTTGAATTGTTTTCTATTTACAGATGAACAGCAGAACATCACTGAAAAAGACGCCCTTGGTGAAAGGTAATCTTTTCTGAGTCAGATTTTGCAGTGTTTTTTGTCTTACAACATCATAGTTATTTGTATGGCTCTATTCCAAGAAGCTTACAATGAAAATAACCATTTTAGCTAATCTAGCTAGATAATTGATTTTGTGATCAAATCAGATTCCTTTTAAAATTACAGCTATCCATCGGAGTTTCACTTTTTTCACTTTTTTCCCCATTGGATACAAGTATTTTGATTTTTGAGTACTTGAAATTGATTTGCTAATGCATGACCTTCTTTTTAAAATGCAACCCCCAAAGTGAGACTTTATAAAAACTTTGAAATCAAATCTTGTTTCAAATCAGATGTCTGAAGCCAAACAGAAAAGGTGTTTTACCTGTATTCTTAATTTCTTTTCCATTTCCTTCACATATGTTTTGTTCTTGAATTATTCCTAAATTTATTGGGGGAAAAAATCATCATAGCCAGAAATTTCCGAGTTAAATTGTACACTTGGCACTAGCTGTTGATTGAAAAAAATTGTGTCACCTTAAGGCTATGGTTCTTGCAGTGTTATTTACATATTAAATACAATGGAAGAAGAATAGTGATAAATACCAGTGAGCAATAAACAAGTCAGAGAAAATAGAATTTGTACATTAATAAAGATAATAAAAAACCATGTAAATCTTCCGAGTAAGGAAACTGTCTGTAATTCATTGCTAAATAAGGACAGAGAAAGAGTCAATATGAGGTACTGGTTAAGGTATTGGACCAAGATCATAGAGACTAATATTTAAATCCATCTTTAACCACCTTAAATCAAATCACTAAACAAATACACAAAGGAAATCATAAAAAGACTAAGAAAACCATGGTTGCATGGAGTTATGATCCTAAAAAGAGGCAATTGGCAAAGTTAAAGAGTAAAAGACTACATGTGAAACAAAATAAGAACATGGTAGAAAGAAGCATAGTTTCCAAGGACAGAAAGGTATGAAAAGTTATAATGAATTGTGTGGATATGATGTAGTTTTAACTGTAGTACTTTTTGTTTTCTTTAATTTCTTTGGCTTAATATTCCATTTGCCTTTTTGTACTCTGTATAATGCTGCTTATCATAAATGGGAATAGTATGATTGGTAGGTAGGTGGGTAGATAGATAGGTACCAAAAATGTACCTATACTGATGAAGGATATCCTTCTTATAATCAAATTAAATTATATAAGATTTGCACTAATTGTACAGTTCTTTGACTCCTAACCACTGACATGCTTCAACATACAGTTGTGTTTATATGAACGAGAAAGACCTACGTTTATAAAACTGGGCTACCTTTTTTTTTTTTTTTTGCAGGACCAGCCTATTTGATCCATCTGTGGAATACAAAATGAAACACAAGAGAAGAGGACTTGCTTTGATCTTCAATCATGAGAGGTTTTGCAAGTGCTTGGAGTTACCAGAAAGACGTGGTACTCATGTTGACCAAGATAATCTGAACCGCAGGTAAAGAAATCATTGTTGTTCGGCATATTTTCTTTTACACTGAAGAAGACAAATCCAATGACTTTTTAAAAACTATTTCCATTTTTTAAGAAATTGTGTGTGAGGGGAGAAAGTATTCCATGTATGCTGAGGTAATGCAGACTTTCAGATTTTTAGGATATAGGTAAAGAATTTTGCAAGTTTTATAACAGGAATGGCTTTGACATCAATCAGGATAGTTGTTCTTTGGCTGATTTGCAACAGATTTCTGATTCTCAGTTATTCAATAAATTAAGTCCCATCCCTTTAATTACCAGAAAAATAACTTCTGTTGCTTCAATTAATATACTTACTGAAATAAATGGCAATCCTAAACTGAAGTTGACATTTTCCATCACAAAGCAAGATCAGACAGAAAAGCCTCATCTGTACAGATAGTCCTCGACTTACAACCATTCATTTAGTGACCATTTGAAGTTGCAACAGCACTGAAAAAAGTTACATGACATTTTTTTCACATTTATGAGCATTATCGCATCCCCATGGTCATGTGATCAAAATTTGGATGTTTGGCATATTTATGACAGTTGAATTGTTCCCGCGGTCACCTGTTGTGACCTTCTGACAAACAAAGTCAGTAGGGAAGCCAGACTCACTTAACAACCGTCTTACTAACTTAACAGTGCAGCAATTCATTTAACAACTGTGACAAGAAAGTTCATAAAACTTGGGGCAAAACGTACTTAATGACTATTTTGCTTAGCCATGAAAATTTTGGGCTCGATATTGGTTGTAAATTGAGAACTACTTGTATTCTTTACTACAATTTTTCTCAAACTTGTTAACATTAAAATGTGTGAATTTCAACACTCAGAATTCCCCAGATAACAGTTTGGCTGGGGAATTCTGGGAGTTGAAATCCAGATTTTAAAGTTAGCACCATTAAAAAAATACTCTTTTAGTATTTCCTCTTTCATTCATACACTGTTTGGGGGAAAGTTCGCAGGAAAATGATCCCCAGAATGGAACAACTTTGAGCTCAGGTCAGTTCTGGAACTCAAGATGGTTAGAGTTTGTTTCAGAGTTTTCATCTGCAGAATCAACCCTATGTTCACATGTCTGACAGAACCCAGCTGTGGGTTTTGTTTTTTTAACTTGGACTCTATTGCTTATGGCAATATATGAAAACAGTTGTGTGTGTGTTTGTTCCAGTGTAACTCTGGAATGCCTCGAGCAATTTCAACCAAAATTGGTACACAGATGACTTACCCTCTGGAGAAAAACACTGGGGCCTAGACAGCCCTAACACCCCTCAGGATTTGTGCTCTGTTAAGATACAGACTGTTGTGTCGTACTGGCTTCTACTGTACAGTGCAGTGGAATTGCCATAGTAACGACTTCACAGTACTCCACAAGGGGGCTCCCTCTGGTAAGGAGGAAAATCCAACATTAGAAATTACATTTGGTCCGGACATTTTCCCCCTATAAATAAGTACCCGGACAATGCCGGGTTATCAGCGTGTCTTAAATAGATTAAAAATGGCCTATGGAACACACCCAACTTCTCTTTCTGTGACTTCACATTCTAAGGATAATCGAGCAATGGAGGAGAAATGAAGCAGAAACAGTATGTCTTTATGATAAAGAATGGCTTTTGCAATGTAGGATTACTAGAAAACATTGAAGCAATCTCAAACATACCTCTGATTTACAGTATTATAGGCTGATGCTAAATATCTATATGAATGCTATTTATTTTATTAGAACAGTGTGAATAGTTGTGCAATTTCATTATTGGTTGTAAAACTTATAAATCAGGACATGAGCACAAGTTGTGTGAAATATCACGTCTTTATTCCTGGTCAATGTTTCAGAAACTCGCATGCTGAGATATTAGGCGGGTGAATAAGGCAATGAAAGACCCAACTTGTAGAATTCTTTTCACAAAATATTATTCTAATCCTAACTGTACTAACTATGTCAAGAAGTACAGATTTTAAAAGTTGGTTTTTTTTAAAAATGTTACGGAGGGAATATTACTGATATTAAGTATTGTATCTTCTTAATATAGTTAAGTGTGTTTTAGTTGCATTTATGTTTTAATTTAAAACCCAATCTGATTCTGTGGACTGAAAAGGTAGATTCCTCTTTTTTCTAGACTACTCCTAGCATAAGAATGTGGAAAGTGATGTTTCGGTAAATTTCTAAAGCTGACTGGTTAGATAATGTTGCATCCTCCCAGAGATCTAAATATTAATATGTGGTTATTAATAATATATGGACATGATCTTAGAGTGAAATATTGTTCTGTTTAAAATAGGTTGACTGAACTTGGATTTGAAGTGAGATGTTTTGATGACCTTAGGAAAAAAGAAATAAAGGAAAAAATTTCTAATGGTAGGTAAAGTAAGTTTATTTGCTGTAGATGCTTGGCTAGCAGTTATATTTTATTGTTAAAAAATTTAATATTAATGTTCCTAGTGAAGAAAATAATCCTGGTTAAGATTTAATTTATTGAACTGTGGGAGAGCCATCCAGAGAGAAAGATCTGCTTACTTGCTATGTTTTTTTTTTCCCCTCCCAGGTCTGGTCTGTTAAAACTATTCACATTCCTTCAATCATGTTTGTTATTAACTATTGAATTACCGTATTTTTCAGTGAATAAGATCCATCTTTTTCCTTCAAAAGAGTGTGAAAATCTGGGTGCGTCTTATACACAGAATGCAGCATTTTTGGCTTCTGAAACCCCCTTTGCAAAAACGGCCGTGCATAGCCTTTAGGCTTCCAGAGTGCTCCTGCGGGCTGGGGAGAGCAAAAATAGTGAAAAACTGCAATTTTTTGCTTGTCCCCCCCCCCCCCCCCCCTGGCCACCAGAAGCACTCTATAAGCCTCCTGAAGGCTATGCAGGCCCTTTTTGAAAAAAGGGCCCATTTTCGGGAGGTTTGCAGTGTGCAAAATCTCTTTTAAAAAAATTTGCCTCTTCAAAATCTTGGTGCGTCTATCGGGTATATCTTATACTCCAAAAAATATGGTATATGTTTATGTTGATAAGGCAGGGTTGACATTTTAAGTTTTTATAAAAAAATGTTGTTTTTAGATTGTGATTTTTTCATTTTGAAAACTTAAAACTTAACAATTTTATAGCTAATTTAGTTTAGGGGTAGATATGCAAAATTCACCAGTTGAGAAACAGAATGTTCTGGAAAATTCAAGAGCATTCTGTTCGTCTTCCAAATCACCTTGAATCTTCCCCAGATTATGCTATTCCAATAATTCAGTGGTTTATGGAAGTAAATTATGTTAAACTGAAAATAATTTGAACTGTTTTGGTCACATTATAATCAAAATGACTGTTGACTTACCTGAACGGTCCTTCTATGGGTGCTGCGAGGAGAATCCAATCATGGGTTAACTTTGTCCATTAGCCTAGAGACTGAGTATGTAAATTTTGACCACGCCTCCTCTGACTGGACCAAGTCAGTTTTGCACGAAGTCAGCCGGTAAAAGATGTATGTCAATGTCACTCATGCCATAGGCAACACAGGTACTAAGGTCACGTCCAGAAAGTCCAGTCAGGGGAAAAAAAGGAAAGGTTAGTCATAGAGTCAAAGTCAAGGTGGAGCCCTGATCAGCCGAAGCCGTGGGCAGGTTTGGATTCTCCTCGCAGCACCCATAGAAGGACCGTTCAGGTAAGTCAACAGTCATTCTCCTGTGTGCTGCTCGGGGAATCCAATCATGGGACATGCCAAAGCAATTAATTCCCAGGGCGGGAGCTAGGCTGGTCAGGCTCCTCCGCAGAAGAAAGGACCCTTTGCAACACTCTCCGCCCAAAGGAGGCCTCAGCCGAGGCCTCCACGTCAATCTTGTAGTGTCGAATAAATGGCAAAGGTGACGCCCAGGTGGCCACCCTGCAAATCTCTTCCACTGAGGCTTGCGTAGCCCAGGCCGCTGTGGTGGCCGCACTCCTGGTAGAGTGAGGAGTAATACGCCTGGGAACCAGCCGGGAGTGACTGTCGTACGCCAATGCAATACACGCCTTCAACCATCGGCCGATGGTGTGGGAAGACACCTTCTGTCCAATGGACGACGGCTGGAATGAAACGAACAGCGCCTCCAACCTCCTGAACGACGCCATGCGCTTCACATAATGCCAGAAGATCCTGTGAACATACAAATGGTGCCACTGGTCCTCCTGAGGATGTGAAGGATGCGGACAAAAGTCCGGGAGGACGAGCTCCTGAGCCCTGTGAAACAACGTGTTGATCTTAGGGAGGAAAGTCGGGTCCAAACGAAGCACCACTCTGTTTGGATGGAAAATGCAAAGATCCGCCCGAACAGAAAGCGCAGCCAACTCCGACACCCTCCTGGCCGATGTAATGGCCACCAGGAACACAGTCTTGAGCGTCAGTAACCGAAGGCTGATGGAATGAATGGGCTCAAAGGGAGCAGATGTGAGAGCTCTGAGGACCAAGGTCAAGTCCCAGGTGGGATAACGGTGCACTGTCGGCAGTCGCAAGTTAGAGGTGCCTTTCAGAAAGGTCTTGACCCGTGAGTGTTGGGACAAGGAACGGCCCTGACCACCTCAAATCACCGTGGACAAGGCGGTGACCTGTCGACGAAGTGTGTTGGGCGCCAGACCTTTATTGAGACCGGATTGCAAAAAGTCTAAGACCTGAGGCACCGAAGCCTTGACGGGGTCGGCCCCGGAGCGGCGGACACCACCTACAGAATGCCTGCCATGTGGCCTCGTATATAGAGTAGTGGATGGACGTCGAGCCGCTTGTATAGTGTCAATAACTTCGCTTGAATAGTGAAGTGCGGTTAGAATAGCCCACTCACGTGCCGCATGGCTAACTGCAGGAGCTGGGGGTTCGGGTGGATGAGAGCCCCCTGGTTGAGCTGGATCTGATCGTCTGGAATCCTCCACGGATGTGAAACCGACAGGTGGACGAGGTCTGCGTACCAGGGCCGTCTGGATTACATCGGAGCGACTAGCAGCACCTCCGCCTGTTCCGTCAAGATCTTCTGGATGACTGATGGGAGGATCGGGAGAGGAGGGAAAGCATAGAGGAGACCGGTCAGCCATGGACTGCATAGAGCATCCACCCTCTCCGCTCCAGCAGTCTGGTACCTGGTGTAAAATCGCAGTAGTTGTGTGTTGTGTGGTTGCGCAAACAGGTCTACTTCGGGACGGGCGAATCGGCGAGAGTTCCTGGAAGAGAACGGGGTGGAGCTGCCACTCCCCTTGATCCACGGTGGCTCTGCTCAGCCAATCCGCCTGCGTGTTGGCCACACCCGAGATGTGCTCCGCCCGAATCGACAAGAGCCTGGCCTCCGCCCAGTGGTGTAACCTCTCCGCCTCCTGCATCAGGGCCCTGGAGTGGGTGCCCCCTTGGTGGTTGACGTGAGACTTGGAGGCAACGTTGTCGGTCAAAATCAATACATTGATTTTGGTTCTGGTTGTCTGTCACAATGTCCCAGAACTCCAGGTGGGCTAGGTAGATGGCGCGGAACTCCAGCCAATTTATGCTGTTTGATAGTTCCTGTCCCGACCATCGCCCTTGAGCCACTCGGTTCAGGGCAGGGGCTCCCCATCCAAATAGGCTGGCATCCGTTGTGACCTGGATGCATTCTGGTTCCTTGAATGGACACCCCTTGGAGGAGCCTGGAGGACATCCACCATCGAAGGGATCTGAGAGGCTTGTGTGGAAGCCGAACCTTGATCTGGGAGTGACTGGTGTGCGCCCTCTGGAAGGGAAGCAGGAACCATTGGAGTGGGCGCGTATGGAACCTGGCCCAGGGAACCACGTTGATACAGGAGATCATCTTTCCCAGCAATTTGGACAGCGTTGCCAGTGGCAAAAACCTTTGAGACAATACCTAATTTGCCAGGTGTTGGATGCTCTGCCGCCTTTCCGGAGATAGGGAAACTTCACATGTCACTGAATTGATGATGGTTCCCAGGTGGAGTAGTGACGTGGTTGGCCGCAAATGACTTGGGAAGGTTGAGGACTTTGATTTGATTTGATTTATTGCATTTCTATGCCACCCTATTCCCAGAGGGACTCAGGGCGGCTCACAAACCAAAGTAAGGGGGGGGAATACAAACACGTCAACCGCTTCATTGAGTTGGCACGGGGCGGACATATACAACTGCGTATCGTCCGCATACTGGTGGTATTTCATCCCGTGCCGTCGAATGATCTCACCCAGCGACTTCATGTAGATGTTGAACAGGAGGGGGGACAGGACCGAACCCTGCGGCACCCCATACTTCAGGGGCCTCTCTGCCCTCCAACTAACACCGACTGCGACCTATCCGAGAGGTAAGAGGAGAACCACCGAAGGACGGTGCCTCCCACCCCCACCTCACATAATCGTCGCAGAAGGATACCATGGTCGATGGTATCGAAGGCCGCTGAGAGGTCAAGGAGCACTAGGACGGAGGCATGACCCCCGTCCCTGGCTCTCCAGAGATCATCAGTCAGTGTGACCAAAGCAGTTTCTGTGCTGTATCCAGGCCTAAATCCAGACTGAAAGGAGTCTAGGACGAAGCCATGACTGCGCAGTGAGTCCATCGTGACTTGCAGATCCCACAGGGCCTGGTTTCGAGATGGGGACAGAACCAATATATCGTCCAAATAACAATTGACACGTATTGGGATCAAGCGAAGTGAAGCCACCACCACTGCCAGAAGCTTGGTGAACGTGCGTGGAGCCGAAGACAGGCCAAAAGGCAAGGCCCGGTACTGAAAGTGGCGGCCGTTGAACTGGAAATGTAGAAACCTCCGATGTGCCGGATGGATGGGCACATGGAGGTACGCCTCTTTGATGTCGACTGATGTCATCATATCGCCTTGGCGGATGGAGGCCAATATGCTTTTGAGAGATTGCATTTTGAATTTTTGGTACTGATGTACCGATTGAGCCTTTTCAAATCTAGGATGGCCCTCCATTCCCCGGAGTTCTTGGGTACTAGGAACAAGATGAAGTAAAACCCTAGCCCTTCCTGTCCCCTTGGTACCTGTTCTATGGCCCTGATGGTGAGAAGGTAGTGTATCTCGGCGTCCATGAGGTGCTGTTTTGTCGGGCACCTGGGTACGGGGCACTTGATGAACTGTCTCGGGGAGATGGAGAGAAATTCTAGAGTGAGGCCCAGCGTCACGACCTGAAGGGCCCAGGCGTCGGACGTGATCTCCGCCCACTGATGAGCGAAGGCCAGGAGACGCCCTCCTATGGGTTCTCCCCCCTGCAAGTCACCGGTACCTCCTAAAGGACCGGTTGCCTGCTCCACGAAATGGCCTCCTAGCCTGAGACTGCGCCTGGTTCTGCTGGCGGCCCCTATCTCTGGCCCCCGCGGGGTCCTGGCCGCGATCCTGGGACTGAGAAAAACCCCTGTTGCAGTTGGGAGCATAGGAAGCAGGGGCGAATCCCGAGTCCCCAGCTCAAAAAGGCTGTTGCCTATTGTAAGGCTGTTGCCTCCTATTGGCGCAACCACTAGTAGAAGGGAGAACCTTACGTTTATCCCTGGTTTCAATGAGGATGGGATCCAGAACAGATCCAAACAAGGCTCTGCCCTTGAAGGGCGTGGACGCAAGGCACCACTTGGACTTGACATCAGCTTGTCAAAGGCAGAGCCATAGCAAACGCCGAGATGCAACATTAGAGACTACAGCTCGAGAGGCAAATTTTGCTGCACTAAGAGTGGCAGCCGCCGAAAACTCCAAGGCCACCATCAATTTGGTGATATCTTGATGAAGGCGCATTTCCTCAGGGGCGAGCCTACTCTGTAACTGCTTAAGCCAGACCAAGGAAGTCCTATTGAAGAAGGACGCCGCGGTAGCCGAGCGTAAAGCCCAGACCGCAGCCTGATGGGTCTTGCGAATGACTGTCTCGGCCTTACGATCCTCTGCATTCAAGCCCTCCGAAATTTCTGATGGAATTAATGCTGGCGAGGCGAGGGCAGCAATAGGGGCATCTACGGTGGGGAACTGGAGAAGACCTTCCAATTCTGGAGTAGAAGTGTACAATTTCCTATCCCCATTGCCGGGTGGGGTAACCGCAGTCGGTTGATCCCACTTCTTTTGAATCAAATCAAGAAAAAGCTTGGGAGAGGGAATAATATCCTGCAAAGAGGTGTTCAGTGGCATCTAAGCCTACAGCTGTGCTCTCCTTAGATGCTGCCTCCCCCATGTGGGTGGTGGTCTTAACCTTATACAGTAAGGACTTGAAAAGAGCATGCCGGAACAGACCAGGGGCAGTAGGCTGGTCCCGGGGCAGGTCTTCATCATCGGAAAATTCCCTATCTATAACTTCACCTTCCTCCACTAAGGCTGATTCGTCACTAAATACTGAGGGCAGAGGCGAAGGAGGGTCTGTCTGGAATAGAGAAGAATCCCCTTGCACTACCTGGGAAACTGGGCCAGAGTGGGCCGCAATGGGCCTAGGAGCCTGGGCTCTGCGAAGGAACTCTGCATCCACTCCCCTAGAGATGGCCTCAAATATCATGTGGTACAAATCAGAAGGAAGGCCTAAATCCTGGCCCTCCATAGGCCTGAGGCCTGCAGCTGTAGGAGTGAATGTGGCAGAAGGCCCAGCACGTGAGGGCGAACGAATTGAAGCCCCACTAGCCTCTGAAATAATTGGGGGAGATTGAGGCCCAAAAACCCCTTCCTCAGGGAGTGGTGCCCGGGGCAGCTGGATATCAGGAGACCAACCCTGCTCATTAACGCGCACCGGTGAAACACTTTGTGGAATCAGGGCCGGGGGTGGGCAACTGGGAGCCCCAGATGCCTTTGATGTTACCTTGGCCTTATCTTTGCGCTTGTGAGCCTTGTCCCGGGCAGTGGATGAGGCCCGAGGCCTATTGCTGGAGGCCCTGGTAGCGGCCTTACCGGGCCTTGGGCTAGCCCCCCCTCGCCAGGGGAACGGGGTTCACAGATGGGCTCTACAGTACCTTTAGCTACTGATTGGTCTGCCATGGTAGGGTAAAGTATTTGAAAAAGCTCAATCACACTCAATGAAGAGGGTCACGAATTGCGCACCACTGCCAAGTCGCCAAGTGAAAGCAGAGGCTAAGGCGAAAGCAACCTCTTCCCTGAGTCAGCAACCGCAAGTGAGGGAAAAGGGAGGATTACCGGAACAGCGCAGACTCCAGCGCACGAAATAGCTTGCCACGCCTCTTCCGGCCGATTCCATCGTGTGCGCAAAGTCGCTATTCAAAATGGCGACCGGCACTGAGAGCGCGAAATTTAAACCGCTAACGGCGAGGAGGGAACCAAACGGCCAGCAAGTTCGCAGCCCCGCACGGCTGCCGCTCCACTCAGAGGAAGAAAGAGCCGCATGGCAAGGCAGCATGCCTGGGAACTGACCGCGCCACATAGGCAAGTTCTACCAAGCGCGAAACGGCGCAGGGCAGCGCACCAGCCCAGAACGCGCCCAAGCAATCGAGGAACAAAGGCTTCCAAAGTCGCTTTCGGAATTGCCGGCTTAATCACCCGGCACGATGAGTCTGCAGAGCTCCCAACCCCCGATTGGAGGGAAGGCTCCAACAATGAGGAAATTGGGCTGGCAATAAACTGCCGCCTCCACCTCCGAGAGTTAAAAATCCATCGAAGGTTGAGAGTGACCGCTGAATCCAATGAAAACGAGAAATTTGTCAATTAGTCAAGAGAGAATTGGGAGACGTCTCGTTAGGCTGGACTGAATAAAAAAACTGGCTCAGTCCAGTCAGAGGAGGCGTGGTCAAAATTTACATACTCAGTCTCTAGGCTAATGGACAAAGTTAACCCATGATTGGATTCCCCGAGCAGCACACAGGAGAATAAGCCTGTTTTGCGTGGAATGACATGACTGGATCACTCTAGATCACCAACAGTTCAGAGAATTTACTTCGGGAAACTGGCCCGGAACAAGGTGGTTAGGAGGAAATTCAGCATATTTGTTTTCTGAAGGTTTTCATTTCCCATTTTCCCATTTCTAATTTTTAGAAAATAAGGTGGAAAATAAGCCTTTAAAATGTCTTTGCTGTTATCTGCTACAGGAAGCAGAAAAACCACCAGAGACTGTAAGGTCTCAAAAGTAAGCAATCATGGCATCTGATGAGATGGTTTTAATGATGCAGTAAGTAATGGAGTGTTGATTGATTTTTGAATTTCTAAATCCAGCTCAGAATAAAAGTAACTATTTGTTTAGAATGTGGGAGAACTGGATTGATTTGATTTATGTCGAAAGAAAGCTAAAGGAAGTTTATACCTCACTGTTTTATAGCCACCAATATAGAAGTAATTTCTCTGTGGAGATAAATTGTGTCATTATTTTTGTAGCGTCCAAAGAGCAGCATGACGATGCCGATTGCTTTATGTGCGTTTTCCTGAGCCATGGAAAAAATAACAAAGTTTACGCTTATGATGGTAAAATAAAGATACAGGATCTGACCGATATGTTCAGAGGTGATGAATGCTCTAGTCTGATAGGAAAGCCAAAAATATTCATAATTCAGGTGAGATGCGTTCATAATATAGGATTAAAATCAATCATCTTGAAAAAGAAAAATTAAGACTGCCATATATTAAAAGCATCACTTTAAAATGCAAAAAAATGCAAACATAAAGTGTAACATTTGGTGCATTTAGTCAAAATGTGATATACTTCCATATATTTACACCTATGTAACCTAAGGAACTTCCCTGAGGATTTACCATCAATGTGTGTAAAAATTGACTGGTAATTTGAAGTGGGAAAATGGGTGGGTGGCAGAAGTGCCAGAATCACCTTAAATTGTGTTTATGTTACATAAGACATAAACACAACTTAAAGTGATTCTGGCACTTCTTGTATAAGAATAGTCTTCACCTTAAAAAAAGAAAATCTAGATCACCACTAGATCTATAGCAGGGCATAAATAAAGGCATTATATATTCGACTTTTCTGTATCTGCAATGGATGGTTGATATTTCAGAAGTGATTCCAGATGTGGGATTTCATTTCTAGCAGTTTTTTATCTCCAATTTTAGGCATGCAGAGGAGAAAAACGTGATGATCCGGTCTTTCCTAACGATCCGGTTGATAGCGTTACAGACCGCTCACTTGTCAATGAAACCGAAGTTGACGCTGCTGCAGTTTATTCTTTACCTGCTGGTGCTGATTTCCTCATGTGTTATTCTGTGGCAGAAGGTAAAAAAAAAGTTATCCTAGAACAGGGCTGTCAAACTCAGCAGCCCATGGGCCGGATGTGTCACGTGCTGGCCACACCCACCCCATTTTAGTAAAAGGGAAAAGTCGCGATACGTCATCACATAACATGACGATACGCGTTTCACACCCCTGTCCTACAAGAAATTTTTTTTTTATCCTCATCGTCAAGCAAGTAATAGTTCCTTAAAAGCTGTTTTGATGTTTTATTTATTGGTTATTCATGCTATACGTTGAATAGCTACTGACAATCAAGTCCTTTTGTATTTTAAAAAAAAGCTAATATAAACAACTCACTAAAACTAATCAGTAAATAAAAAATGGCAGATAGAAATTGAATCTGCAAGAAGTGGTAGCGCACTTACCATTATGTAAATCACAACTGGAACTTCTTTCCCATCAGGGTGGTGTCAGATTTCCATATTTCCATCACAGCAGAGCAAATATTAACTATCCTTGTCTACATAGCAAACTAAATACCTACAAGAAATAAATCTTTAGGGATTTATTTTTATTAAATTTATATGCCCGCCTGTTTTACCTAGTCAAAACTCTAGGGGGCAAACAACCAAATAATGTAATATAGCTGTAATGTAAGGTTTCCATGCAATGTAAAGAGCCAGCTTCCTAATACTTCCTTGTTGCATATGCTTGCAATGAGTGTAGAAATATGACTGTTTGGCCCATACTCTCTTTATGAATGCAACTTAGATGATAATATTTAAATGACAAATTCATGAATGACTTATACCAGCTAGGATCGCACATCAAAATAGGCTAAAATGGTGTTATTAATTTGTGGTTTGGCCCGCCCAAATGAATCCAGCTATAGTAAGGTTTCTTCAGCTCCCAGTCTTTTTTAACTTCACTTTAGAGAATGCCATTGGGAACACTTTCTCTTAATGCCGTTTATCAGCTTCCCTATTCAATGTGATAAAGGCCACCATGAAAACAATTGGACTTCACTAGATGCAGTATTTATTAGTAAAATAGAGCAGAAGTGGATCAGCTAGTACTACTTATATAAACATAGTTAATAAAGGGGAAACGTTAGATGTTTGGGACAGGTAAAAAAATCCTCAAATTTTTTTTGCCGAGCAAAAATACTAGAAATGTAACAAAAATGTCAGAATACTGGCACATTGAAAAAAGCTTAAAAAATGAACTTTTCCCCTGAACATTTTTTTGGTTGCTTAGTAAAATACAGATTGAAAACTAAAGCTAATTTCTTGACTCAGTAATGTAATCCTTTCTCCCCCCTCCCTCTTCCAATAGGTTTCTATTCCTACCGGGAGACTCTATATGGTTCTTGGTATATTCAAGATCTGTGTGAGATGATACAAGAGCATGGTACTTCCCTGGAATTCACAGAATTACTGATGCTTGTTAACAGGAAGGTATCACATCGCAGGGTAGATAAAAGCAGAAATATTGCTATTATAGGGAAAAAGCAGATCCCTTGCTTTGCTTCAATGTTAACTAAAAAACTGTACTTTTACCCCAAATCATAGCAGCATGATGGAGTAATTATTATTTTTGGCTACATAGGTTGTGGCAGTGGTGTGCTTTGCAGGAATCAAAACATAAAGAATACCGTACTGTTAAAATAGATCAATTTTATATCCACTTATCTAAAATATGCTGCATTAAACTCAATGAGAGTTGATTCTGAATAGACATATAGAATTGTACCGATAATTTAAAATGTGTGTTTAGTTAGTATATAGTCTATTACTTAAACTCAGATCTTCAGGAAATGGTTAATTAAAATCATTAGATGAGCAGATCCATGCAATAAAAATCACAGACAATAATTGCAGACTCGAAATGGCAAACAGAAATACAAATTCTGCATTAAAAATGGAAAAAAACAACTGTGAAGTGTAATAACTCAGTCAGAAATACTTTTTATACAGTCTTTGAACTAGTTAGCTATTCTGCTATGCTCAGGGAATTTTAAAAATAGGTTCAGACTTGACATTGGGATAATAAAGGAAGAGTTAAACAAACTTTATCTGTCTTTAGGTTTTACATTTCATAATGGATGTTATAATGGATATTTTGTACTAATTGCTAAATTTTTATACTTTTGTTTCAACATAGATAGTAATTGTCTTGTGAGAATCATTTTCTTAATCTGTTTGTACTGCGTAAATGTTCCCCACCCACTTTAATATTTTGGAAAAATGAATTATGCGACCAATATGATATTGTGATTTCTTCAGTTTTACAAGCTTCTGCTAACTTGTGGATTACTGCAACTTAACCGAAACATTTACATTAATTTGTGCCTGTGAAAAACCTGTTTTCATAAATCATTCAGGTGGTATGTATGCTACATATGTAACTTATTACAGCATTGAGATATTTTGTGCAAGTGTGAAAGGAATGTTTTCTTAAGATCATAAACAGAACACCCAGAAGACATCCAAAACTACTATCTGTTTTTATTTAGCTCATTATGAAAATTACATTCAAATATCGGAATCCCAGAATAAAACCATCCTTTAAAAACATTGTCTTGTTTTATTAAGAATGGATTGGCCATCCAAGATTAAGATGATTATTCTTTCTAAACTCGAATATTGTGGAGGAATGATATATACAAAAAGTATGATTTGGGGTTTTATTTGTAAAGTTTTGTACATTCAGCTTTAATATAGTGGTTCAAAATGTCCAGTTTGTGATTTTTTTTGAGGGAACTCAACAGGCTGAAACTTAAAATTAATGTTTGTCATTAATTTCTTGCACTGGAAGCTGTAATTGTAAGGGGTTCCTCAGTCGTTTCAAGGATTCTTCCACCTGATAGTGTAAAAGGAAAAAAAAAGTGACAAGTTTAAATAGTTGTAAATAGTTTCCATCAAATTCTATATTATTCAGTTATGTATTTTGTTAACCAAAGCACATTAATAACCTGAATTTAGATCTTAAATGTAATTCAATTACACTTAATTTTAAAATTAGGAAACTGATTTAGCTAGCAGGTAGCAAGACACTCTGAAATAAACTTTTCCATACATTTTATTTGTATCTATGGATGCTGGACCTACTTAGCCAGAATACATATCCAATGACCTATTCTTCACTAAAGTAGAAACATAGGAAAGAATTAACTGAATTGTAATCAATTGAAAATGCTGAATTGGGTTTGCAATATGCAATATGATAGTTACTCATGATTATATATATATATATATCTATAACTACCTCTACCTCTAGGGTGTTTCAAAATATTTTAAAAAGTGAATAAAAGGAAACAGAAAGAAAATGATTATACAAAAGTATATACATTGAATGAATGTGCTGAGGAAGCAAGAGAACCTGTGCATTTGTAATCATTTTGCATTAAATGTACAGTTGTTTCCCAGGTCCTGACACAGGGTAAATGTGCTTTGTGTCATGGGATAGCATTTTCTCTGCCTGAAAAAGGTACCTTGACTACAGTTATTAGCAGCTGAATTAATCTGTGCAAGACAGACGTAACACTTTGGCTAGATTACCATTTCTGGGCTTAGTAACTGCTTTTTGTGAACAAATGTTGTAACTGGCTCCTCTCCAAGCCATCCTTCATCAATTGGAAGATCTGAGTAAATTGGCAGGTTCATCTTACAATATACTAAACTATCCTATTCACTTTTGCAGGCAGCAAAGCAGATAATCTATAAGATTTCAAATTTTCATCCCCAGTACACTAATTGCAGCTGCTATAACAGATAGATCTAGGAGGATTCCCACAACGTAACATGATTCCTTTCCTTTTTTCTGGAGGACTAGGAACATGCATTTAAAAACTTACTTTTCAGAAGATTGAACTGCTTTCTGTACACAAGAAAGGGAAATAAAACTGCCAGTAGTAGTTGCAAATAATTGACTTTCAAAACATACTGAAGCGCAGATAGACAGAGCAATCTATGTGATTAAATTACCTCTTCCAGGTCCTCTTTTAACTTGTTATACAGAATCATATTGAAGTTCTGGCTTTTAGCTTTCCGGTGAAAATAGTGAAGGAATTGCCTGTCTCGAGCATCTGGGTAAATATAATCCTTAAAATGACAAGTAAAAAAAAAAAACCAAGAAAATTAATTCAATAAGATTTCCTGTATGGTTGAATATTGATAAACCATACAGGAAATTTCCCCGGCTCACACATAGAAGACTGCAGAATACAAAATCTCTTTCAAGCTCAGTCCTGGATTTAAAATGAAACACGTGAGGCGTTAAGTGGATCTGTATATTTCATTAAACCAGGTTTTAATCATGATACGTAATAAACCAAATTCTAATTGCGTTCAACAAGGCTATAAACTTGGTTACACAAAGTGTTTTGTAACAAATGTTATTTTATGGGGTTCTACTTCAACTATATCTCAATACTAGTATCTCAAAATTTTAGAAAGGGTTTCTTAGGATTTACTAAGGTTTGATTTGCTTGATCGGGTTTCTGTAGAAATAACCCTTATTTCCAATTAACATATCTTGAATACTAGAAAACATTGTTTTCAAGATATGGCAATATGTAATGGCAATGTGTGAAGGATCTTGGGAGACAGAGCGAAGAGAAGCTCCCTAGGGAATGATCAGATAAGAGAGAGCAGAGCCCTCAGCTCTATAATGTGCATTACAAGAGGCTCAGAAGACGCCCTCCCTAGTTTATTAGGTTGCAAAGGAGCCAGGAAATTTTACTTGCAGGTTTGCAAGATTCTATTAATATTGCTTTATAATGTAGAATTAATTTACCTGGTTTTGTTTCCTGTCTGATCTACACGGTAAGGCTGACATAGCCAGTGGTGGGATCCTACTGGTTTAACAACCAGTTCGGTGATCGCACGCTTCACACATGCACTTGGCACGCACTGCATACACAGTTTTGAGAAAGCTTACCTTATGCATTACTGCTGGGGAGGAAAACAGCTAAGGGGATGCAATCTGCTCTACCGTGCGATTCAGCTGAGAGGATATACTAGGTCAGTAAAATGCAGGGGCAGGTGGGGGGGCCCAGCTGATTGTTGGAGCGAACGGTTTGCTCCCAGCTGATCATCAGAGCTACCGATTTGCCCGAACCGGTAGAATCCCAGCCCTGGACATCGCCTCAAATTATGATTACTACAGAAGAAGCGATTTTTACATGGAAGGAAATGGGAAGAGGGATAGCAGGACTTTTGTTTGATGCAGCCTATTTTTCTTTAAAGCATTAGTGTCCCCAGATAATCGAATAAGGACTGATATGTCTTTGTATTATTAATTAATTCTAATTAATTCTAATTAAAAAAGAAGAACAACTGAAGAGACTAAGATAATCACTCCTTCCTGCACCACATCCACAAGATACATAAACTGCATTACTGTAGGTAGGTGCTACATTATAATAAACAGCAGGTGATTTGTTTCAGACTTGCACAATCTGAAGCATTGGAATCTTTACTGATCAACTCTGAACAATTTGCAGAACTTTTGAAACAAACACCCTCCAACTGCTCTCAAAGGAAAAGTTAAGGATACTTAGCATAACACTTCAAAGCCTTGTGCACGTAAGTATATATGTTTCAAATTTCAAGCAGTCGCAACCGATTTTTGTTTGTATGTATCACCTCCTTACCTGCTTAGTAAGTACAAAGTACGCATAGAATGCCATGGCACTTCCGTAAGTGATAAAGTAAGTAACAGGTTCCATAATGTCCCATGAGTAGACCCACCAGGTGAGCCAAGCCAGGGCTCCCCCCTGAGTAGACATTAAGGCCAAACCAATCCAAAGAAGGCGAGAAGTCTTTCCATCAATATCTGCTGCAATTCTAGCCTTCATCTAGGAACAAAAAAAAGCTGCGTTACATTCCACAGTGTTCAATTATGCTCCTCTCAAATGTAGTATTTAGAACTGCTGTATTCAAACTGATACTCCCAACTGGAATCTGAAGTTCATCCCAATACATTCGAATGGTTTCTTAAGCATAAAGCTTCACATATAAATTCAATTCTAATACCAATAGCAACTACTTCAGAACATGACCTGTGATGCAACTTTGTTTTTTCTAGATACTCTTGGATAGACATCCGAGCACTGGTTTAGAATAATGCTATTCTCTGTAGATCTCAATTAGAAAAATGCAGCTATTAGTTAAGATAGATAACTTTTTTTTTCATTGTGGGCACACATTAAAAATTAAACTCTGTGGCGAGAAACAGAGAAAGTGAAACTTAAAACACCTGCTTTGAGGCGACGTGGCATGGTGAGAACTACTAGGGAGGGGCTGTTTGCACAGGTTCTTTGTCTTTGTCCCTCTGTAACCGTGGAAGAAAGGGGGAATTTTCTGTTTTGTTGGAGCGGAACTGGAACATCTAAACTGGACTAAAACTGATATATAAGAAGAAATAGTGGGTTTTAAATTGTAACGAACTAAGATATAAATTTAAAGGGGGAAAGCTGCAAATCGTTAATTGGGAATTATGGAACGTTGGGAACTGGAAGGAATATGTGAGATGAGAAATATGCGGGAATCATTAAAGCTGAAAAGACAGAAAAAGTATTAGAAGGGAAGACAAAAACAAAACAGATAAATGACATCATGGGGCTTGGTGTGTAACAGGAAAAATGGAAAAGGAGGAGCATGTCCTAACAAAGAAAGGAAAAGGGAGTAAGAAAGAAAGAAAGGGAAACAATCAGAAAGATACAGAGAAGAAAGAAGAACGGAAACACATCACGGGGAAAAAGCTTAATAATAAAAGAAAAAAAGGGACATAGGGTGAAGAGACAAACGAAAACTTTGATGAGTGCACACCGAATGGCACAGCAAAAAGGGATAAAAAAGATTTGGAAGGGAGGATACAGAAAGGGTAAGAAGAAAAAGAAGTAGTAGTTTAGAGACTGGGATAAAAAGGCTCACTAGAAAGAAGTGGAAAGGATAAGGAAAGAAAAAGTTGACAGGAGAGAGGAAGAAGGGAATTATATATATATAGATAACATTAGTAATGATATTTACAGGAAATAAGTGTGGTTAACAGAACTGGTAGGTTTTTTTCCTCTTAAGTGGAGAAGATATCTGTGACACAGGGATTGTTATTTTAGATAACAGTTAAAAATTAGCAGATAAGGTTGTAATAAATAAAGATGGCAATAGAAAGATAATCAAATACAAATTAACATATTTGAGTTGGTTGATATTTATGTGTAGAATATAAGGGAGAGGTACATTACCTGTTGTATTTTATGCAGTGACTGAATTGAATAATAGGTATGACGCAGTAAAGATTTCAACCAAAAGAAAATTAAATGCAGCCTGATACATTTGCTATATTGCATATTATGAAGTAACAGAGGAATAAGAAATGACTATTTGGTTATAGATAAATAATAAGTATGTAATATTCACAGGAACAAGTGTGATTAATTGAACAGGTAGACCTCCCCTCCTCCCTTTTCTCTTTTTAAGGGGAGAGAAATTTGAGATGTTAACAATGATAATTGAATATAAATTAATAGATCAGGGAAGATTGGTAGAATTTATTAAAATGCAAGGGAGATGTACATTATTTAAATAAAAAAGAAAATTAAAGGCAGTCTGATACATTTGCTACACTACATACTACGCAGTAACAGAAATAAAAAATGATTATTTGGATATAGATAAATAATATGTATATAATTAAATACAATGCTGTTATCATATGAGGATGCTTATAGGATGTTTAAAAACTTTTTTATTAATATAAAATGAAAAATGGAGAGGGAATCAAAAATATGCCCAAGCAGAATAGTTAACTGAAGCACTAATGAGAGTTAAAAATTCGGGGTGCTTAATGACATATAATTATGTAAAATTAGTATACGTTTAGCAGGAATCCACCTCACACTTTGTCCAAAAAATAGGCTTTTTTGGGGGGTAGATCAAATAATGGAATTTTGAAATACATATACCACTAAAAAGAGGATGTAGGCAAAATTATAAATATGAAAGATGTTTATTGGAATGTAGTTATCAATACCAGCCAATATTAAATGAAGTGTGCTCAGATGCTGGAATACACCATGTAAATTAATTGGAGAGAGTGGAAAGGAGAAAGGTAGAGGCAAGAAGGAAGAGAGGAGAGAGGGAAATAGAAAGGACGTTGGTTTTACCTGAACGTCTATTTTCAGAAGGGGGAGGGAATGGTCACACGTGGGTTATTCTCAAAGCCTGATTGGTCCAAAGACTGAGAGAAAACGCTTAAATACTGGTGCCTTCCAGTCCTATCCCAGTTTCTTCGAAGGCGAACGGTAGAACTGAAACGACAAAAAACAAACACAAAACAAAACCCCCGGGAACCACCCGGGCCCTCCCCTTGGCCCCGACAGAAAGGTCTCAGGGCGGGTTGTGACCATTCCCTCCCCCTTCTGAAAATAGACGTTCAGGTAAGACCAACGTCCTTTTTTCAGAAGAGGGGGAGGGAATGGTCACACGTGGGACATACCCAAGCTACAGTCCCAGGGAGGGAGAACGAGAACCACTAGGGCCCAAGGGGAGCCTCAACCGCCACCCCAGTGGAACCTACCACCAAGGACACACTCGCATCCGTGAAGGCCTCCAGACCAAAACGTCGGAGGAAGACGCCAGTCAATCAAGTGGCCGCGTGACAGACGGCCCCAACGGGCACCCCGCGGCCCCCGAGGCCGCGCTCGTGGTGCTCCTAATAGACTGGGCCGTGAACTCCGACGGGACCGGCCCGTCGACCTGAATCTCCGCAAGCTTCTGCAATGGCCCGACGCAGCCGACGCCAATGGTAGCTGAAGACACACTCGAACCCAGCGACCCCCAGCTGGGAGAATAAGCCTACAAGGAATCGACCTACGGACCCCTCGGTTCGCCGGAGATGGAACCGCAGGGCGCGGTGCACGTCCGATCGATGCCAGAGTCCCCCCCATCCTAGGAACGGGCCCGGGCCTGGCCGAGCCGGATGAACTCCTGAGCCTAACGAAGGGAAGAGGCTACCTACGGGAAGAAGGTACGAGCAAGGCGAAGCATCGCCCCGCCCTGCAGAGATGATGGGGGCGACCTCAGAACAGGGTGCCCACTCCATGTACACCGGACGGAGACAACCGCCACAAGGGAGCCTGCAGACGAACCCCCGAAGAGATTTGAAAGGGGCCCCCTTCAAGCCCTGAGCACCAGGGGAAGAACACACGGGGAACCCGCGGACAGAGGGAGACCCCAGAAGCCGCCCCCTACCGTGAAGCTTGATCAAGGGGACCTGAGAGGGCAAAAAGAACCCCACCCCCTCCAGGGCCGAAACAAAACCGCCACTAGGCGGTGCAACTCTTGTGGAGGTCCGACGTCAGGTCCCTCCTTCAGAAAATTCTTGACGTTAGGGGGAAAGGTGCCCTGCCGGGTGAAGCCAGGCGGAAACCCCACCGGACGACACCCAGGTGGAAGAACAGCCGCGGGCTGTAAGGCGCCCAGGCATCCCAAGTCGCGAGGGACCCCAGAGACCAGGCCAGCCCCCAATAGCTGCCGGACAAGAGTCACGGGACAGATGCAACTCCAGGGGCTGGGCGAAGCAGGACCCCCCCCGCCGCCAGGCCAACCCCTCCCGCGGGAGCCTCCACGGAGGGCCACCGACAGCCGGACGAGGTCCGCGAACCAAGGTCCCTAGGTCATAAGGGCCTACCCCCACAATTGGGGCCCCCATGCCATCCCCCTACGGGGAGACCCAGAATCAGGGGGAAGGGGGGAACCATTACCGAAGGCCCGCAGGTCACCTCCTCTCGAGGGCGCTCGCGCCCTCCACAGACCAGGACAGGAAATGGGTGACACCCCGGGGAGGAATGGAACACGCGGGCGAGCGAGTAGACACCCAGGGAGTGCCGTAGGCCCGCACCCCTGGTAAGGGCCGCCCGATGCCGCCGAGCTGCCAGGAGGCAGGGGAGCCCGGGGAGAATCTCGGCTCCGAGGGCAACCGGGCCCCACCGCCCAGGTGTCCAGGACCAGAGCAGCCTGGCAGAGGGCCGGAGAAGGTCCCCCCCTGACAGAAGTGAGCCTCAACGGTCACCGTGTCCAACGGGAAGGCACGCGATGCCCCAGCACTGGGGCCCGAGGGAGCGCGGAGCCCTGCGTGCCGGCACTAGTGCCATCCCAGAGACGAGGGGTAAGACCCGAACGTGACCACCTGCCTTGAGCGAACCGGGAGCCCACCGGGGCCTCCCCCGACAGGTCCGCGTCCGTGATGACGTACACTCTGTCTGCCCCTCGAATTAGAAGTCCCGCCGAGTGGCCGGGGCAGACCCACCACAGCGAGACCCGGGTTACCCCCGGGAGGCGGAGGTCCCGCAGAAGAGTGTACCGTCGTCCCCCTGAACAGGACGAGGTTCCCCCGGAGAGTCCAAGGGTCCGGCGTGCGGGACTATCCCTGCGCAAGAAACGATTCGCCCAAAAACCTGATAGAGGGAGATTGAAACCAAACGACCTCATCTAAGGCCCTCCGCCAGCAGATGTAGGCTGTAGCGGGGCTCCCTGGACAGACTCACCCCCTCCCCCGACATGGAGCCTATGACCGACGCCAGGCATGTGGAAGGGGAGAGGCGGTCGCTGGGGAAGCCCGCCAAGGAAAAGACGAGACTCCGAGGCTTCCAAAACGGGCGCCAAATATCCGAAGACCTGAATAGGCTAGCCCCGTCAAGGAATCGGAGCCCCCAGGATGGGGCACGGACGAGCCCCCCGGGGCGTCAGGGCCTTCGCGTAGGTCCGGAGGGCGGAGCCCAGTCCAGAGGGAAGGCTCTGTGGGGGGACCCCAGGAACCTGCGATGACCGGGCCGAGTCGCGTAACGAAGATAGGCCCCTGAGAGAGCCACCGAAGCCAAGGAGCCTCCTGCCCGATGCCCCGAAGGATGGAAAGGAGGAGGATGCTCTCCTCGCCTGTGCATCATAGCAGTGCAGATGTGTGAGGGCCCACTACGCCGTCTAGCCACCCGTTCGCAGCACGGGCAGGTGGGAGAGGCGTTCCAGGCCCCGGGCATCCAGAGGAACCACCTGCATCGCCTGAGGGCCGAGGAGAAGGGCAATGGCCTGACTCCCAGGTAGCGCCCCCCCCCAGGCACCAAGCCGGAGGGAACCCCGAAGAGAGCCGGCGGGGTGGAGCGAACCAACGCGGGAGCGAGGCAAGCAGAGGCCCGTGTCCAAGCGTCCGACACCGACCACCCTAAGGACTCGCCTAGCAGGATGATGGCCTCCGAAGGGACGACCCGAGGTCAAGCCCCTTCCCTCAGGGTAAGGGGCGCTCCCCCCCTTGTGATTGAACCACCTGGACTGGAGGAGGGAGCCGTATCCGCTCCGGAGGGATGAGCTGGGGAACTGCTAACAATAGAAGAGCGCAAGATTAATGACATAAACGGAACCCATACTGGTACTATGACAAGAATGAGACTTAGAGCCTCAGCGGCTACGAGTGGACGAACTGTCCCGTGTCTCCACCCTTGGACCGGGACGAGGGTCTCCCCCCCCAAGGGACCAGGCCCCTCGCATGGTATGGCCGCCCAGGGTCGGTGGCCCGAGCCGGCCCCAGCCATTGATGTCATCACCGGAGCCCGGGCGGCATGACCGAGGTGGTCAGTGACCTGGACGCAAACGTGAGCGAGCCCCGGTCGCCCCAGGGAGGAACAGGCGGGCCGCCTTGAGCCAGAAGAGATCCAGGCAGCGACGCTAGCCTGGAATGTGAATGCGCTCCCGGCGCTGCCAAGGTCACATGGCAAACGGGAGGACATCTAAGAAGCTCAGCACGCCCAATGAAACCAGGGCAGCCACCAGGTGGTGACGGACGGCAACTGAACCGCCCAGGCAAGGGCCCAGATTACTCTATAGCCAGTGGCCCAAGCCTCCAGAGCAGAAGTCGGAGGAAGGTGTCCACTGTAGAGTCAGCGCCTCCGTGCCAAGGGAGGAGCCGAGATCTCTTTCCAGACCATGGCCATGGCAGAAACGTGGTCATGCCAGGATCCCTAGGTGGAGGAATCAAGGACCCCTCCCACCTAGCCATGCACCGAGCTTAGCCCCAGGGCATAGCAAACTGTCTGAGCCAGGACGCCCCGAGAAATGGGCCCATCCAGGGGGCCACACCTCCGTCACCAAGAATGAAATGTTTACAGATCTAAGCAGGCCAGGATAGAACCTCTGGCCTCAATAGAAATAGCTTTTTTTTTTTCATTTTATTTTATTTTATTTTATTTTAATTTATTTTATTTTATCTTATCTTTAATATTCACCGCTGACCAAGTAGGGGGGAACATAGCCCAACATTGGGCGCGGCCCAGACCTCCATGTCTGGAAGGGGCGGAGAACAATCCAATCCTCCGTGCCACCATAGGCAGAACCAGGCCCCGGGAGAGCCAACCTGCGCACGGGTTAAGACCCCCGACTCACCCCCCCCCTGGATCCCCTGAGTGGGGGAGGGAGAGAGGGACCCCACTCTACCTGGAGGAAGGGGAAACCTGCCTGGGAACCCCAGGGCAGAAAAAAACCAACCCCTAGGAGTGAATTGGGGAAAAAAGACCTGAGGCGGGACCAACCCCAGACCCTGGGATAAAGGCCAAAGGCTCATACATGTAGATCTGATGCATGTCCCCAGAGAGGTGCACGGCCCTCTGTTGGGCCCCACAGAAAAACAGTTCCCAAATGGCTAACCTCTGAAGGAGGAAGGCAGAGCCAACCCAGAGTAGGCCCGGGTAGAACCCCCGGGCGCCAGTAGCAAAGGAAAACAAAGGAAAACAAAGGAAGACTAATATTGCAAGCCCTTAAGCTCTCATCCGCTAGTCATCCCTTACTGGCATTGAATTAAGTACAGTTGTAAAAGTGCATTTGTACATATATATATATATATATATATATATATATATATATATATATATATATATATATATATATATATATATATATATATATATATATATATATACATACATACATACATACATACATACATACATACATATATATATATATATATATATAGTTGTATTTGTGCTGATAAATAAATAAAGGGAGACTAGTACAGATCTATTTCAATCCATTTAGCTCTCATCAGCTAGCCATACCCTTACTGTTAATGCAATGTGAAAACCTCTGAGCCACAAAACACTGTTCCCGCACAATGCAGCCCCTGACCCGCTCCCACGAGAAGGACTTCAGGGCAGAGGAAGACATGGGGGGGGGAACACCCTCCCCCTCCCCCTGCAAGGGCTTTCTCACCTGCCGCCAGGTCTGCCACCTGGCCCTGGGGAAACTCCAAGCCCCCCTCCATTTCCCCACTTACGCGTCCAGCCGGAAGGAATGGAGGATTCCAAGCCACTGTAGGCCCCACCGGGACCTGGGCCTGCTTTCACTGCTGCCTGCCATGCCAAAGGAAGAGACCGCACCAGCCGCAATGGACCTGGGTCGAGGCCCGATCCTCGCGCACATGGCGACCGAGCCAACATGGCCGTCGGAACGTTCATTTTCGATCTTGCGGCTCCGACGGCCTGCCGAAGGGCCGTGCTGAGGCAGGCAAGGACGGGGGAGGCCACGCGGCTCCCAGGCACGCTCCACCTCCCCCAGGAACGCTCGTAGCGGTCCGAGCCGAAAAGAGAACGCGGCAGCCGCCCGAATCAAACGGCGGCTCCGCAAGCGGCTCACACGCGCCTCATGGCGCTGCTGCTGCATCTCCTGGCTATTTAAGAGAGAAGGCAGCCTCTCCAGTAGCTGAAAAGAGAGCTGGCACCCCCGCACCCGGGGACGGGCTGAGACTCTGGGCCTGCGGGGGGGGAGGCAGCATGCCCCACAGGGCCCTCCCCCACCGCCCGGGGCAGTAAACTGTCCCTTGGGGCCGCAGCTGCTGAATTTAGTAATTTAGAAACCTTTTAAAATGCCCAATTAAACCAAATGAGACCAAATTGAATAAAGTAATCCTACCAGTAATTCTCAACAATTCTTGGACCAGAAAAGACTGAGAGGAAACTGGGATAGGACTGGAAGGCACCAGTATTTAAGCGTTTTCTCTCAGTCTTTGGACCAATCAGGCTTTGAGAATAACCCACGTGTTATAACTCCCTTCTGGAAAAGGGAGAGGAGAAATAGAAGAGAAAGAAGGAGAGGAAAGAGGAGTGACTGAATCTAGATATTCTGCTTTGGATACCACGAAACCTCCTCCCAGAAGGTAACAAGGAAAACAGGTCGTGAAGAGGATGTGCTGAATCCCAGACAATACTGTGGACCCTGCTCAAGAATCGCTTATATGCTATGTCCCGAATAGAAGGAAGTGAACTACCAATAATCAACATTCAGATTTAGGTTTTCATGAAACAGGACAGGTTCAAGATTTAACTTGCTGATTATCAATTTCCACAGGACTGAATTTATTAAAGAATTTTCCAAACCTCTTCTAAAGGGAGCAGTTTTTCCTTCAGAAGTTCCATTTTTTGCATTAGCTCTTTCTCTTTTCTTGTCTGGTGCTCTTCTAAGTGAAGGGCTACAAATAACTTATGGACTGTTGACTTGATGTCATCTAGCTCTGTGGCATGCTCTTTGCTCATTTTATCTGAAAGAAGAGTGAAGCTTGTGTCATTACAATTACTATAAGCATCCATACGCTCAGAAAATGTGCAGGGAACTTTCTCTCTGCGTATCCTATACAATTTCTCTTTCAAGTGAGATCCCAGTAAATAAAGTGGAATTAATTTCTGAGTAGATGCTTAGCTTTCACTGGATTTTAATTTTGAATAGTCTGATAACCATTAAAGATTCCATTTCCGGATGGTCATGAAGTTATGTACCTTTCAGTGGTGGATGTACACTATATTCTGCATTGTTGACAATGAGTTTAAAATCATTCATTAGCAGAATATCCATTGACACCGCATTTGAAATCCTGCTGCCATCTGCAGGAGAGAAAAGGCATTTCAGTCAAAGTAATAAAAGGCTACATAGATTTGTTTTAAATTATCTTACTATGCTCATTGGAGTCAGTGCTGTAAGCCAGCGGTACCCAATCTTTCCAGCTTCATGGCCTGGTAGCGGTGGCAGCAGGTGGGAGACTATGGTTTTGGCCTCACGCGCCCCCCACTTGCGCAACTGGAACTTTGCACACTCATCTGCCACTTGTGCAACCTGGTTCCCAATGGTCTGCGGATCGGTATCAGACTGCAGATCAAGGTTTGGGGATCCCCACTCTTAAGTAATCTTCCCTATGGCATTGTTTACTGGATTAATTGGCTTTTATGCCAGCCATATGATTAATGAAATCCATAATATGATGGATTTCATTAATTGCACCTTTCTTCCAAGACCAATAGACTTTCTGATAGTATATACATATGCATTGACTTCACAGAATAAGAGGAATGAGTTCAACTTTAGGTCCTTTATGTTATCACCCATTTTGGTTTCTCTGCTCCAGGTTACTGAAAGAAAACTTAACTTTTTCCTTGTGGTATAATAATAATAAGAATTTATGCAGTTTGAGTAAAACTTGGGACTTTCAACTTCTAAGCCAACTTGAAAGTTGCCGTATCATAATCAACTGTTAATGTTCTTTTAAAATGCTATTTAATTTAGGTGTTTTAATATTGCTTCTATGAAGGAATCTCATCAGTCTGTCCTCACCAATTCCATGCAGAAACCACAGTTAAAAAAAGAGTTATGAAACTGAAGCTGAAGGAAAAAATGCCCAACTGTATTGCACATCCATGTTGGAAGGATTAACTTCAGTGGATGCTACAGAACAGAAAATTGGTTAAGGGGAGGAAGCCCAACAATTGAGGGTTTTTCCCAGACAGTCTTGAAGGATAAGAAAGAAATATTTGGAAAAGCAAAGAAAAACAATAGTGTGCAGAATTATTTTATGCATTCAGATCTTTCTTGCCAACCAGTGTCATAAGGGGAATCTTGAAAATATATGGACACTGAACTTTACTCAACATTTTGAATATAGGAAACTTTCAAACATAGACTAATTGTCCAGTTTTCTTTATTTTTAGTTTCTCGGTGCAAGTGACCGTCTATTAGGAGTCTTTTCCCGACCATTTGCAATTTAATCTTTTAATTGGAGATATCTAGCACTGTATAAGATACACATGCAAAATAATTCATGAGTAGGCATAATATCTAAAAAGCTTGGGATAAAAGCCCCTCACTTGACATGTCGTGTATTGATGATATCCCATTGGCATAAAACTTGAATCTTCCTCCACTGGGCCTCTGGTCTGCTGCCTAGAACTGCTTTCATGTAGAGAATGCAGCATGTGATGTCTGTAATCCAAGAACCATCAGAGTGAGACTACAGAGGAAGTTGTATTCCACTGTGATGCAAGTGGTACAGTCGTGGGTGCTCCAATCCCCATCATTCAAATGATGTGAACTAATGAATCAACCCAGCGTGGTTCAGGTGAGTCAGTGATTCTGCTTCTACCCAAGCAGATAACCTTAGAGGTCTTGCCTTTCATTAGCTATATGTGAGTAATGGGTGCCAGTGATCCGGAAGGTGAGATAAGAGGCTAGACTTCTAATACAAGTTAGGGGATTGCATCAAGGGAAGCCCTTCTTTGAAGATAAGTTGCTCTGTAAAATCCGTATCCAAGCATGCACAAGGCTTATCAACATGCCACCTACCCTGGAGAACACTTTCTTGTTCAGGTTGATGAACACTTTCTTGTTCAATGCAGATGGAACAAGATGGGCAAGAGAGATAATAAGGGGAAATCCCAACAAGTTTAGTTAGCCTAAATACCAGCTGCTGAAAATAGGAGATCCGCATTCTCACTTTCTTCTGGCTATTATTATATTCGTGTAGAAACCACCTACCAAGGCGCTTCCAGCTCCTCTCATGGACATTTCAGAGTTTATCATCTAGAATTCTCTCTACCAAGAAATTGCAATTGGTAATGATGTTCTGCTTCACTCTGGACAATACAGGATAGCAAGCACAAGATTTGCTTGCCACCAATTGGTTTCAGTGCACAAATGTCAATGTGAAGTTGGTCTGCCAAATATCTACTATCTTCAGAATCTAAGTTCTTCTGGAGTTTTTTCAAGGACTTTTCTAAACAGAGACAGAATCCAATTTAACATAGCCTTTTTTTCTGCTCAAAAAGATGTTTTGCAGAGAAAAAGTGCAGTTATGTTTTCAGCCATGTGTCCCTAGATCCAGCTAAAGAGCCAAGGTGGCGCAGTGGTTAAATGCAGCACTGCAGGCTACTGCTAGATCAGCAGGTCAGAGGTTCAAATCTCACCGGCTCAGGGTTGACTCAGCCTTCCATCCTTCCGAGGTGGGTAAAATGAGGACCCAGATTGTTGGGGGCAATATGCTGACTCTGTAAACCGCTTAGAGAGGCCTGAAAGGCCTATGAAGCGGTATATAAGTCTACTGCTATTGCTATTGCTATTGCTATCCAAAAGACACACATTTAATGGTTTTGGATGATAACTAACTGCTATTCAAGTATCCAGTAAGTAGGTGGATTGAGTCTATGGAGGAGCTAAACAACTGAAGAACCTTGAAGACAGCCTGGAGTACAGAAGTCTGCCTACACTGGAATTTGTCTTTTGATCTTGGACAAGCCACACTAGTATGTTTTTAGGGACAAAACACTTCTGCTTTATTTGAAGTACAAACAAATGGAACAGAGTTATTTTGGGTTTTTTTTTGCTTGGAACTTTTTTCACACTTCCATAAAATATGTTCTGCGCTACCGAGTTATTTTTGCATCCCTAAAAATTAAATGTAAGTGCTCTGCTTTTATTTAGTGATCGCTTGAAGTTACAACAATGCTGTGAAAGTGACTTACAACTGGTCCTCACATTTATGACTTTGGTAGCGTCTCACAGTCATATGATTGTGAACTGAGTGCTTGGTAACACTCATAATCATTCACATGATTATTGTTTGCCATCCTCCCAGGCAGCTTTTGGCAAGCAAAACCAATGGGGAAGGAATCAGAGAAGGTTGAAAGTTATGGTCATGTGATGTCTTATTTAATGATTGCACCATTTAACAAATTTTCCTATCCCAGTTGTGATTGTAAGTTGAAGACTACTAGTATTGATTTGAAAATTGCCTGTTCTCTTTACCATCTGTACCTGCAAATGTGCAAATGAGCATTTTCTGCCTGGAATTAGACATTTGGATTCAAGTTAGGAACTTGAAGACTGAAGTCATAGACCTGTTTTTAGCTAATCTCTACTCTACCCACTCTACAGTGGATAAAACTTGAGTGAAAAAGAGATAAAAACTAAGTATGCAGGGTCCTAAATTTTTTATCTTTGTTTTGACAGCAAGCATTTGTCTCATTTAATCCCAAAAGAAAAATGAAACAAAGTTAAATCAATAATAACTGCATACGAATTCTGTTTAATTTCTTCAGGATAAATTGCTAATATTCTTATTTAATATATTTTCCTGCCTAACAAATGTTCTGTAATAAACACTATAATGTGGTCTATTATTATATCTATAACATACAAAGTTAAGAAGTTAAATTTCATCTAACATTAAACGCACATGTTCCTGAGTGAGGTTTTTTTGCCACTTGTAGATTTCCTTCCACTGTCTTATTCAGAGCTCCCACTTATTTCATGCACTCCCTTTTTTCTCCTAGTGGTGAGTCAGTGAAAGGGTGAAAAATGGAAAGAAAGTGAAGAAAAAACTAGCAACAGTGAGGGTTGAAGCAGATACATTTTAGTGGGTGCCCTGCCAGGATGTAACCTTGGCAGATTTCAAACATTTATAAAGTCTCCTAGATTTTGCAATACCTGGGAAAAGTCAGAACCACCTTGATTTTCAAAGTGATATCAGCATTAGTACCTGTTGTGAAGACTTCTACCTTTTCAATTGCATTATCTTCTCTCTTTATGTCCTTTAAGAAGGTGCCCACAGTTGTTAGCATTGGTTTGATAGTAAACTGGCAACGTTCTTTTCTTGATGGCAATGTAAGGGTTATCACAGGCAGACCATATTTATAATGAACACTTACTTCTGCAAAAATAAAAAAGAAAGGAAAAAATTTAGGCATATGTATATGTGTGGGGTGTACACTTGCATACATATAAACACTCCTGTATAATCAGGTGTTTTTTTAAAAAAAGCTAGTCAAGAGTTGAGGTATATTTTGGGAAAATTATGAAATTCAGCATATATTTCTTTGTGCCATTGATAAATTATCTATGAGCTCTTCAGTGAAGAGTAACATTCAATAATTTAAAGACTCAAACTGAGCTCAGCTCCTGCTGACTCTATGATGATTCACGTAGTTTTCTTGGCAACAATATGGAAATATTTTGCTAGTACTTTCTTCCACAATAATTTTTCAACTTCCTGGTCTATCATACTGTCTGGTAGTCTTCCATCCAAGTACTAAACAAATCTAATTTTTAGCTTGACTTTCTTTTGGCTAATGACGTGGGTGCAAGTAATGGTATCATTCTGGAAGCATATAGATGTAAATAGATCTAATTTCCAAGGATATGGAACATGAATATTCAAGCTATACACCATAGTGCTTGCAGGAAAGAGATGTCTTTGGATGGAGAGGAAATTGAATTTTACCCTAGCTAGAATTTATGTTTGAGTTAGGCCTTCATGCTAGGGTACAATGCAGTGGTGGGTTCCGGATCCTGTTGCAACCGGTATGCTGTGATGGGGCCGGGCATCCACCACCGCCACATGCTCTGCCGAACACATGCGAACCCACTACCCTGCGACGCTCCAACTGTTCAGTGGAGGTCGCGCAGGTGCCATAATCTGCGCGTGCATGCACAAATGGCCCGGTTAGCTAAAATAGAGGTAAGGAATGAGGGCAGGTGGGTGGGTCCTCCAAAGCACCATTCCAGTACAGTGGCCCAGCTGCGTACCGCCCAGAACCCACCACTGGTACAATGGACTCTAAACAGACCTATGATTTAGTGGAGGCAGAACCTGCCAGACATTAAGCTATTAGTCTCAAGGTAATATTAATTTTTTCCCTGCAAGCTTCCACACCTCCAATTACAGCACCATAAACTGTTCATTTTAATCAAGAGATATTCATACCTGTGGTATAAAAAGATATAAGCCTCTCATGAAAGATGAGGGGGGCACAAGAATGTTATTCCAGAAAGCAGTGAATATTTCAGAGCCAACATAAACTCTGCAGGATTCAAACTGCCTAAAATAAAATAGGAATATGTGGGGATACGCACCTTGAAATTGGTACTATTGGAATATTTGATATGAAGATAGCAATTAGTTAGAAACCATACCATCAGGTGGCACTAGAGTGCTATAGAGGGCTCTTCTGTGGTGCCTCAAATTTCCAGTTCGTCTCACCCACAGCATCTGGCAAAGAAGATTGATTCAGTTATCACAGTGTTCAACCGACTACCTTCCCAATTATTTGGTTTTCTCCCATGGAATCACCTGTATGGTTCAGAAGACCAGATATCTATGGAGGATTCCCATTTTATAGCTGGGTTTCATTAGCAGGAGTGTCAAACTGGCAGCCTGCGAGTCGGATGCGTTACAAAAAGGCCACGCCCACCCCAGTTGCATGAAGGGAAAAATGTCATGATACGTCACGTGATGGCAACCTGACTCTGCAAGTTTGATACCCGTGCATTAAAAAATGGTTATTGTGTTGTTGTTGTAATCAGCCATACTACAAATCTCGTGAAAGCCAAACCTCTGGTGCCACCATAACCCATTAAATTACACAGATTCCTGAAAAGTAATATAAAATAAAGCATTCTAGGAAGTGATGTGCAAAATCTGACATTAAATTAATACAGGCAATTTTTTCAGATCTTATTTAGCAATAAAGTGCAATTTAAGGTCATAAACAAAGGCAGCCGTATAATTTGTGATGATGAAAGCAATGACAAAATGTGCTTTAGGTCGGAACAGATTTTTCTCCATTATTCTAAACTGTCACATTAGATACAAGTAATCTTCACTTAACAACAGTTAAAAATTATAGCAGACCTGCCCAGAGCTACTTACAACCCAGTTCTAAAGTTCCAAAGACTGTACCTCCTGCAGTCATGTAACTGGGTACTTGACAACTGACTCATATTTATGGCCATGGTCATTTGATTGCAATTTTCAGCATTTTTTTTTGCTGGTTCTGACATTTCCTTCCAGTTTCTGGAAAAAAGCTCCATTGAAGAAAACAGGTTTGTTTTAACCACCACACTGTATAGTGTAAACTACAACCACCAAATAAAAGGTAAAATCAGGCGTGGTCATGTGGTGATCTGTTTAATGACTGCCACAATTTATGACCATAATTCCAGACTCAATTACTGTCTGAAGTCTAGGACAACCTGTATAGCAAATTTTAGGCATCACAAAAATATTTATATCAAGACCTCCTATGAAAAAATTACTTTTCAAGTTGGGTTCTTATAACTGTATTGGATTTCTGGGCCAATGAGCATTGTAGCCCAACACCTGTTGAATACTAAGATAGGAAAGATTGCTGCATGCTTGGAATATTCAAATTAATCCGGTAAAAATCTGAAATAAGCTTCTGGAAAACAACTGTACTACAACAGAAGCTCCATATTCACAGATAATTACAGTAATATTTTTTTTTACAGAAAATTGTTTTGGAAGGAACCCATTTGGCTGTAAGAAGTCAAATGACTTGAATGCTCCTAAGCAATTTTTCTTCTCATTGAATGCATATTCACAGCATCATAAGTTGGAAAGAATCTTGAAGGTCATCTAGCTCCTCTCTCTGCTCAGTGAAAGAATTAATAGAGTGCCTCTGTTAGATGACCTCTTCTATCTATAAAACAAAAAGGCCCTGAAGGATCTATTGTAAATGTCTGAGGAGAAGGACAACAACAACAACAGGAGACTGCATAATGAAAGGACATAACTTGAAATTGAAAATTATTACTGAGGTTGTTTTTTTTTAACAGCTAAACTCTCCACAGCAATATAAACTAAGCACCTTTTCCTGACTGATATTCTTAATAGAAATAAACCAGGAACCTGGCAGTACTTTTAACAACTATTTTTTATGAAGTATACATTCTCAAGGATTGCAATTCATTTCATCTTGACACTCACTTATGGCTTTTAATAAAAAAATTTAAATCAGAAAAGATACTACCAGACTCCTGATTTTTTTTCCCACCATAGATTAACAAGCCTTTTCTCCTACAATGTTTTTAGTGGAAACTCATAGTGTCTGCTTTTTGAGTTAATAGGTTTCCTAGGTTTATAGTATCTTTGTGTCAAATTCTAATATAGGTTTTTTTCATTTTATGCTCAGGTTTTAGCATCTTTTCAAGCAATAACCCATTTTTCTAATTAAGGAATGTAGTAATAAATTTATTTGCTTTATGTAATCCCCATTTGTTTTACACAAGTAACAAGAAATATAGCGCCTACAATGGTTAAGTTTATTTATTGCTTGTGAATTGTGCATAAACATACACACCACAATTCATCATTTGAATCTGATTTATAATCTGCAGTCTCAAAGAAAAAGCATAGCATTTCCAAGGTCTTATTTCCTTTTGACCCCCGAAATAAGTGCTTGGCCTTATTTTCGGAGTTTGGTATACAGGAGGCCCCTTAATTGTGGCCTGCGGTCTGTGGATCAGTTGATCCAGAAAGGGCTGGAAGTTTTGTCTCAGTTCCTGGCACATTCTTGCCAGACTAGCGTCGCTGGGCCTGCTGCTTTTTGCAGGTGCAGTAAGAGGCGCAGTAGCTAGGGTTTACGGGAATGGCCTCTACGAGGCCATTCCGCATGGATGACAGATGCATGTGGGGGGTGCATGGTGCTTATTTCCCCCTCCCCCCAGGAAATGGTGGGGACCGGCTGCGCATGCGTTTAAATATTTTAGGGGAGGGCTTATTTTCAGGAGTGGGGTTATTTTAGCGCATGGGCTCAAAAGCCCGATTGGGCTTATTATACGAGATGATCTTATTTTCGGGGAAACACAGTTAAAAGATTATTTCGAATGCCAACATAGAATCCAAAGAAGAAACTGTATTTTATAAATGTAGATAGTACCACCTCAACTACAGTTAATGGAAAATGCTGTTTGGAATACAGGAGATCTGCAGCTGTGTAGAAGGTTGGAATAATTGTGGCCATTTCTCCACAGCCAACATGCTACATGCTATAACTCAACATAATAAATGTTATCAACCATTGTTTTTTCAACCTTGTTTCCACTGACAAAAAATAGTAATAATGTAGAAGAAACAATGGTGGATTTACTGTGTTGAGTTATCACATGTGGATTGCCTGTGGCAAGTTGTCCTGTAGTGACACAACGAGATGACTGTGGTGAAATGGCCATCGCAGGTTGGCTGCCAGAAGATGGCCCCGGCGAGATAGCTGTAGTGAGTTGGCCCCAGCAAGATGGACGTGGCAAATTGTCCTAGATCCCTCTTTCTTTGTATATAAAGGCAGGAAGGTGCAAGATTGCGAAAAGGTTGATGAGAATGACCGTTGGCTTACCTGAATGGTTGTTCTCTAGGTGCTGCAGGAGTGTCTAAGCATGGGTTAACCTCAGCTTGCTGCCCAAGAACTGAGTTCAAAGTTTGTATAGCCACGCCTCCTGCTCCCTTTAGAGGCTCAGTTTAAAAAACGAAGGTACGAGACCCAGAAGGATGCTGTACGGAGAAATATCTATGCCATGGAGCTGATAAGTCACGCATCCGCAGACGACCCCCGGGGCGGGGTTGGACACTCCCGCAGCATCTAGAGAACGACCATTCAGGTAAGCCAGGTCATTCTCCTACGTGCTGCTTGGAGTGTCCAAGCATGGGACATACCCAAGCTATGTAGTCCCATGGTGGGAAGAAGGAATGTCCTGGTTAGTAGGACCCGCGAGGACCCACTGTAAAACTCTCCTTCCAAATGAAGCTTTGGCAGAGGCAAAGGAGTCCAGTCTGTAATTTCGAATATACGGAGATGGTGATGACCAGGTAGCAGCCCTACAGATCTCAATAGGCGCTTGCGTCGCCCAAGCAAACGTAGTTGCGGCACTCCTTATGGAGTGTGCTGTTATACGAGGAGGCACAGGTCTAGTTTGATGTTCGTAAGCTAACAATGCAAGCACGCAGCCAACATCCTATGTGGAAGATGATACCTTCCTGCCCATGGAGGTGGTCTGGAATGATATAAAGAACGATTCCGACTTGCAGAAAGAAGCTGTCATCTTTTTGTATACCCGCACAGCGTGCCGCACATCCAATTTGTGCCAGACACGCTCCCTGGGATGTCTGGGATGCAGGCAAAAGTCGGGGAGGATGACCTCCTGTGTTCTATGGAATAAGCTATTGATTTTCGGTAGAAAAGCAGAGTCCAGCCGCAGAATCACTCTGTCCGAATGTATAACACAAAGGTCCTCCCTAACTGAGAGCGCTGCCAGCTCTGAAATTCTGCGTGCTGATGTGATGGCTACGAGAAAAGCAGTTCTGAATGACAAATGTCGTAGACTAATAGAATGAATTGGTTCGAAAGGCGTCGATGTTAGGGCCTGCAGGACAACCAATAGGTTCCAAGTTGGATAATAGTGCACCGGGGGGGGGGAGCATAGGTTGATTGCCCCCTTTAGGAAATTGCGGACCTTTGGTGTCTGCTGAGCGGTAGAGAAGCGTCTCTGGACAAAATAGTGGCTAGGTCCGCCGTCTGCCTCCAAAGTGTGTTGGGGGCAAGGCCCTTGTCCAACCCCACCTGGAGGAAGTCCAGGATTTGTGGTATTGTCGCTGCTGTGGCATCAATGTGATGGGACTGACACCAAGAGGAAAGATAGTCCATGTCGCGTCATAGATCCGCATCGTAGAAGGTCGCCTGGACACGTGGATGGTACGAATGACCTTGTCAGAGAAGTTCTCCTGTCTCAAGAGGTTCCCCTCAAGTGCCAAACGACCAATTGGAACCATTGAGGATCCGGGTGTAGGATGGCCCCTTGGCTGAGGGAGAGCTGAGGTGGCACAGTGGTTAGGGTGCAGTACTGCAGGCCACTTCAGCTGACTGTTATCTGCAGTTCAGCAATTCTAATCTCACTGGCTCAAGGTTGACTCAGCCTTCCATCCTTCTGAGGTGGGTGAAATGAGGACCCAGACTGTGGGGGTGATATGCTGACTCTGTAAACTGCTTAGAGAGGGCTGAAAGCCCTATGAAGCAGTATATGTCTAACTGCTATTGCTATTTGCTTCTGAGGAATGAGCCAGTGCTTGCTCACTGACAGACTGACAAGATCAGTGAACCAGGACCTCCTTGGCCAGTGTGGGGCGACTAGAAGTACCTCCATGCCCTCCAATAAGATCTTCCTGATCACCTGAGGTATCAAGGGGAGAGGCGGAAAGGCCTATAATAGTCCAGGAGGCCTGCGGCATCAAAGAGTGTCCATCCCTTCGAGAAGAACCGGAGGAGGTGTGTGTTTTCTGGACTGGTGAACAGTTGGTAAAACAAAGATGGATGAAGTCACCATTCCGAGTTGCTGATGGTCGTTCTGCTTACCCAGTCCGCTGTCATGTTGTCCTCCCCCAAGATGTGGTCCGCTCTCAGGGACTCGAGGTGACACTCTGCCCATCGCCCTATGGCTTCTGCCTCCGCCATCAGGGCCGTCAATTGAGTTCCACCCTGGTGATTGACGTAGGCCTTGGTAGCGATGTTATCCGTCAGTATGAGGATGTGGGATCCCTCGATGAACCGATGGAGGTGGTGCAGGGCTAGCCTGGCAGCTCTGAGCTCCAGCCAGTTTATGTTGTGGGCGAGCTCCGCCTGCGACCATCTGCCCTGCATCATGTGCATCTGTAGGTGGGTGCCCCAGCTGTATAAACTGGTGTCTGTTGTTATGATCAGGTGTTCTGGTTCCTTGAAGAGGGATCCCCTGTTGGATGCCATCTGCAATCCCCTGAGATATCGCACGTGCGACCACCTCCTGCATGGCTTGGGATAGCTCAGGTGTGTTCCTGGGGATAGGTCCAGGAGGGGGAAGTTTCTCCTCCATTAGAGAACAGGCCTCCTCCATATCCACCTCTTCCAGAGATGAATCAGGAGACCTGGGAGATGCCCTGGAAGGACTGGGTGAGAAGCCAAATCACCACAGGGATGGTGATGCCTCCCGTTGGTTATACACTATGGGAAAGTCTGCAGGAATCTGAGCTGGTGGTGGCTCTCTGTCTTGAACAGTTTATCCCTGGGCATTTACTGCCCTTTGAAACTGCCTCTCCAGGACTTTTTGCCTCCTCTGAGCCATCCTTTCTGCGATCTTGGAGACCTTCTTGGCTTTGGAATGTTTCCCCTATGCAGGGCACCCTGCGCTGTCCCCCTTAGCAGCAAGGTTGGGCTTGCTGCGCTTCTTGGAGATAGGCCCTGTTTGATCCCTGACTTCAGCCACACTATTGCTGGCCATGGTCCACTCCCAGCCTTAACACAGTCTGGTTGAAGACTGAAACCTTGAAGGTGAGAGAAGATGATAGATGCGCCCCCTAAATCAGTCAATGTCCTGAGGAACTGGGGCCAGCCAGGGAACAAACAGCTCTGACAATATTTGGCACCAAACTGGTGACTCCCAGAGCGCCTGCAGATCCGCGCTATTTTAAACCAGGGAATGGCCTGGTCAGTGGCCAAACTTCCTGCAGCCAGTTGAAAACAGTCTTCCTGCAGAGGGGGGACCTGCCTGCAGACCCAGAATGAGCTCCCAATGTTAAAACCCCTCTCAGCAGTGATCTGCTGTGGAACCAGGCCGCGGCTCTTCTAACGGCTGAGAAATGAAGCGTGCCACTTTTTTTCATTTTAAAATGGCCGCCACGAGCTTTGGAGCAGCACCAGGGATATGTCGGCAATCTGGAGAGCTCAGTAGAGCCTCCGGGGCTAGAAACAGTCCTCTGACAGTCTTTTGGGGTTCCTTATCTTCCTATCTGCCCCCAGAGCTCACCAGGGGCCGCTGATGAGCCTCCCGGTAGTACCTTGACTGCGGTGGTCGCAGAAGACAGCTGCGCTCCAAGCCGCCTGTTCCGCCCATCAGGAAGCTGAGGGAACGAAGTTGCACTTGCAGGAACAAAAACAACAAAGACTAAGGCTTCCTAATCTACACTACCAATAGAAAAATAATAGAGGCTACACTATGCTAGTCTGGAGAGTCCAACTTGCTGTCTAAGAACTGGAGCTCCCCAACTGCGTCCTTTTAGGGCAACAGAGTTTTTTAAACTGGGCTTCTAAAGGGAGCAGGAGGCGTGGTTAGACAAACTTTGAACTCAGTCCTTGGGCAGCAAGTTGAGGTTAACCCATGCTTGGACACTCCAAGCAGCGCCTAGGAGAAGGGAAGAACTGGACAGAGATGGGGAAAAAAATGGGAAGATCTGTTTATGGATTACAAAAAAAGTTAAATTTACCAGGTAATCAGTCTCTCCTAATCACAGCTAATCTTCAAAGCAATCTCAGAGGTACCCCATCTTTTGCAGCAGTGAGATTTCCACTCCTTTGTACCTCTTGAAAATCCTTTGTTTTTAACAGCTACTATTCTTACCTACAAATTAAGTCTCTCAATTCTCTTTTAATTATAGCAGATCATAATCCCAGACCCAAGGTCTGCCAATCCCCTATAGAGTTGAGGATGGAGATTTAAACAAAATTGGCTGGGTTATATGCTTGGAGTGAATTGGACCTCCAATTTCATTGTAGTTGTCTATGCTGCACAGGAAGTGTTTTACTTCTAATCACAAAGAGCGACTGTTGGCGAAAAACCTCTAATTAACTAAACATTTTGCAAAAAAAAGTATGGTAAGTTTGCTAGGTAAGCAACTCTCTCTCTCATTCAACCTTAATTCTACACCAAACATCTAAAGTCTGCTTATTGATTTAACCCCACTATATTTCATTTGGTCCATGCTCTGCAACCAATAACTAGCATTCTACATATCGTGTTGAGATTATTAGCACAAGCCTTTTATGACTTAGGAAATTAATTCAACCAGAGCATTACTATTTAATTAATCTTTTACAGCCACTGATTTACCTTCAGTATTGCAAATTCAATACCTTGTAAAAACCAGCTACTTGATCTTGCAGGAACAGCACAAATACAAGATTATATCAACAATAAATTTATCAGCAGAATAAAAAGGCAAGCACAATGCCGGGGTAAAGGTTCCTACAAATCTTTGGATAATATGATTTAATTATAACAGAACTCTTGACTTGAACTACCTTTTGGTGGTTCATTGCCCCCTACTTTACTGATTCACTGGGATACACTTATATCCAAATTTGATTTTGAACATAAAAATTGGAATTGTCTCTCAGGGGGGGGGAAAGGATGTAATTATATTGCATGAATATTGTAATCACGGGTGATGAACATCTTTGCACTAAATATCAGGCTCCCTCAGAGAATTATTATTAATTAAACATATTTTTATTTACTAGCAGTGGCCTAGAGATGGAGCTCTTGCCTCACAATCAGGCTGCAAATTCAATCTTAGGTGGTGGCAGATATTTCTTTTTCTGGGCATAATTGTTCGCTGCAAACTCCCTGTAGGCATCAGGAAGGACATCCAATCAATAATACTCAAGCTCTGTTCAATCACCCCGACTCCACCCCGATGCAATGAATTACAGGGTTGTTTTTTAAAAAAAAAGAAAAAAAAGGCTGCTCAATTCATATACAGCGACTCTGGGAGGCTTACAAAATTAAAGAGAGCACAAGAACTTAGATCGCTTCCAACTGCTGAGGCGTCTAACCATAAAAAAAAAAAATAACATATGTAAACCTGAGCTAGTCGAAATTTTAATTTTAAAGTGGTAGGGAGTGGTCAAGTGTGGTTGGAGGGAGAGCTGGGTGAGCGAGCAAGCAGTTAGGCAGAATACCTGGGGTGGTGAGTGAGCAAGTTGATGGGTAAAGTGCGCCTTCACTCATCAGACTCCAGGCGGAAGAGACTTGGTGCGTTTTGCCCATCCACTTGCTCGCTGCACCCTGCATACTCTGTCCTCTCCTCATTTGTTGCACCCCATGCACTCTGTCCACTCGCTCACCTGCTGCACCCCACCCACATACTCTGCCATCTGCTCACTCACCAGTTGCAGCCCACATGTTGTGCCCACTCCCTCTCTCAGCTCTTCCCTCCACCTGCCTGTGACCATTGCCATGTCCACTGTCCCCAGTCCTAGAGTTTAGTGCAGCAGCACCATGCACTGACCCCTCACTCAAATACGCCACAACTCTACTCACTTGCTCACCGCACCCACTGAGTTCTGCCTACTTGTGCTCTTGCCCACCTACCCAGCTCTCTCTCTGGCCGCCCATGGTGAGCTGCCCTCAGAATGAGCTGGTTGTGACTTCCTGGGGGCGGAGCCTGTCGCCGAAGGAGCTCAACGGAGCCCCTCTCAGAGTTCTGGTCTGTATATCTAATTAAGATCAATAGATATCACCCCTTTCTGGCAGAAAGGGGCAGGCAGAAGCTCAGGTGCTAGGATTTATTCGTAGTTCACAGCCCTTTTTCTTTTTTTTTGGGCTGCGAACGGAGAAGAGATCCAGCGTAACTGAGCTCTTATCTCCAGCCAGTTCCTCGCAGCTGCCTTTTTGCAGCCCTAGACAGGCGATCCCCCCCCCTCAGGACAATGATAAATTGCTTAAAGCAACTTAAGGCTAACACGAGCGGGTCTTACTCCTGTGATGTTTTTTTTTTATAACTATCTAAACACCAGCCTTGTTTTTCCTTTGAAACTTCTTTGTTCAACCGGTTACAAAATGGCGTTTTTACTGTGTTGGTGATTGATGACGTAATTAACCAGCTTTATCTCCCCGGAGACTGCTACTCATTAACAAGCAAAATCTACAAATAATTTATTGAGAACTGACCAAGTGAAGACACTGTTTATCTGTTTATTCTCAGCTTTTATCTATAATGCCTCCCAGGTCTAAGCAGGCAAAAAAATCCCCCCCGCATGTGCTTAAAGAACTTGTTAGTAAATCGCTGCCTTTGCCTCCTACACCCCCTATTGGAGATTCCTTGACACAGGAGCTTTTTTTTCAAATACTCAATGACTTTAAACAAGAAATCAAAGAATTTGTGCTGGATTTATGCGACAAAATACAGACTAAAATTGCCCAAATAAAGGTGGATATGTTTGAAGTTATATCTACTTTGACAGATTATATCGAAGAAATGGAGACTAAACTGGAAACTTTGGAGGAGGCTAATTCTAATTTGACTTCCAACATCCAAGCATTACAACAAGACATTAGAGATACTCAAACACAACTTATAATGATAAATTATAACAGAAAGGCGTCTGCAATAAGAGTCAGAGGACTGCCCGAAAAGAAAGGAGAGAACTTGAAACAGACGTTTGTAGAAGCTTTCAGCCAAGCGGTGGGAGGTCCGGGATTCAATTTTGATTGGAATATTCGAAAAATCTATCGCCAGAATTCGTGTGTAGCAGAACAACGACAGCTTCCAAGAGACATAATTATATACTTTTTCACAAGAGAATCCAGAAATGCGATCATCCAAAAGTTTCACAACAACAGGCTCCGAATCGATGGCCATGATTTGTTTGTCTTTAAAGAAATCCCGCTCCAGATGCTGCAAGCAAGGAGAGGCTATACTTTTTTAACCCAAGAACTTAGAAATCGTCAAATACAGTATAAATGGGAAGCTCCAGTTGGAATCACAGTTACACTCGAAAATCAAAGATTTCGTATTAATTCTGTTTCGGAAGCTCGGGACTTTTATTATAAAACTCTGAAGGCGGGGCTTCTTGACTCACTCGGAAATGCGGAAGGACAAGGTGAAGGAAAGACAAGCAGCAATTCACTTGGTTACAAGAAGGAGGGAGTTGTTCCCCCCCTACTGGAGAGGCAGAAGAGCGGAAACTGAGGATTTAGTCATATTTTCAAAGCAGCGGGACACGTGGTCATAAGGCAGAGGGTTGCCTTCTCTTTCCGGAAGGGCAGAAGAGTAAAGAATATAGATCCAGCGATGTCTTTAAAATACTTTCTAAGCTCTTGGACTGATTAAAATTTTAGGATTTCTGTCTGGTATGAAATGGCAAAGCTGTGTACCGATGGGGAATGGAAAGAAGCATTGCTTATTTTGGACAGATATTATACGGGACTTTTATAAGACTTATTTGAATTTCAAACCAAACTGCGCATGAATTGTTTTCTGTGAGGAAAGCGGGGACTAAGATTTATCTGAAATGCGGTTTGGGATGAATGGAGTCGGGAGGAGTGGGGCAGAAGGGAAGGTGGAGCGGGATATCGATGAAGGGATCTTGGGATTGAATGAAGTGGTATGGATTTTGGGCACATATTTTACGGATTTACATGCTTGAAGTATAACATAAAAAGCTCAGGATTTTAAAGTGAAGAGCGAGATCCTAATCTTATGGAATTTGGGCCTGGGAGGAATGGAGATGAGAAACGAAGGGTAGGAAGATGAGTAGCGAAAGTATGATTAGACTGCTCTGTATTTGAAGATAAATTGATTTTTGTATAAACTAATATTTGAATATAAGGTTAAGAAAGGCTATCTGGAGAGTCTACAGGAAGAAGGGGGTAAATATCAAAGAAGTAAGGGACGAGGACAAAATATAAATGGAATGATTTACTGTTTAAATTTTAAGAATGATGGGAGGCTGAGCATAATGCAAAAGATTTTTAATTTTTTTTATTTTTATTTATTTTTTCGTTTTGTTTTTTTTCGGAGTGTTCTTTTTATTTTATTTTCATTATTATTGTTAATAAGATATTTTAGAAGGTGAATGGTACTGAACTATGCCGGGTGTGGGACCTGGGAAGTCGGAGGGGATTAGGGAGGGGGGGTTCATTGGGGGTGGGTGGGTGGGTGGAGATATAGTTTCAATATATAGAATAAGAAGAATACACTTGTATACTGTTGATCCTTATCTTTTCTTTTTATTTTTCTCTTTTTTTTTCTTTTTATTTTTTTTTAGGAATAGAGAAATGCACCAAAGTGAGAAGTAGAGGAAAGGAAGAGGGAGAAGTAAGGAGGGAGGAAGAGGGGAATGTAAGGAGGATGAGAGGGGAAGGAGGGTGAGGAAGGTGAGGAAGGAAGATAGGAGGGGAAAGGGAAGTAAGAGGGGTGATCGTTGGAGGGAGAAAGGAAAGTTGGAGGGGGAGAAGAAGGGGTGTATGAAAGTGATAGGTTGGGTTTATGATGAGTTGTGTTTAGGTTGGGGTTTTTCTTTTTTTATTATTATATTATTATTATTGCAAATATTCAGTATATAAGTGAATGTACAAAATTGAAAATGAAAATGAATAAAACATTTAAACATAAAAGAAAAAAGAATGAGCTGGTTGTGTTGAGTTGTCTTGCAGCAATCCTGTATCAAATTGGTGGTGGCGATCTGACGGTGGTGAGTTTTCCCATTCTGCTCTCTTGAGATTTCTTCTTTCTCCTTCTGTGAATGGCCAGCATGTAGAGTATTTGCACCTTTTCACACTATGCTTTGCTGTGCTTCTAAATGTCTTTTACCTGTGGACCATCCACTCTCTTTGAAAGAACACCACCTTATTTTATTCAGCTGCTAGCTGCAACGCTTCCAAAACACACATCTCTCCCTGTCTCCTCTCACATCTGTTTCAAGGTTGCAGATTCATTAGCAACTCTGTTGTGCTGACTCAGGGGAACAGGCTCACATGCAAGGAGAAGATTACAGCACAGGTGCCTGCATTTTTCTAAGCAGCAGCTCTTCTACATTTGCTATTTTTTAAGCTAAGAAAGTCCCATGTATCCAGTTTAGAGAGATTCTTTTGGAAAACTTCATTAACATTTCTGCTTTAATTTTCATAAATAATTACATACTCTTAAGTAGACATGATTGTACCACCGCTGCTCACCCTCTTATTTCATTTCACTTATGAACAAATTAAAAAGAGCAGTCCAATTCAATCATCATCCCATTTAACCTAGCTATAATGTTAACCATGTTTCATTATTAAGTAAAAGGTTTCTAAGTGATTTGATTTCACATGTAATTACATAGCATCCAAAAAAAGGGCTAGCAATTTAAAAAAGCAATGCAATAGACTTTCAAAAGTCAGTACTGTCAATGTACATACATAAAAAAGTTATCTTAATAACTCAAACTATCAACAGCACTGAAAAATGGTTTCGTCAATTTTCATTTATCATCTGACTCAATTTTTAAGACTAACTGCTGTAAACAGGTGCCTGTCATCATCCTCTTAAGAAAAAAATATCAAAAAATATCAATCTTTAGCTTCTAGTTAAATGAAACTGGCAAGGAATCTAATAACAAAATTAAATCCTGATGTCATTACATACTCTCTTAGATTTCTAATAGCATTTATCCGCACTGAAGGACTCAGCTGTAAAGGACCATGCTGTGGACAGATTCCATGGGCTGCACTATACAAAAAGATCCTATCAAAAGATATCTGTATTTTATCACTAGCCACTTTCCTATATATAGCAATTGCCAGTCCCTGAATGCTTTGAATAAATATGTATGGAATAAGCAGCAAAATTTGGCAAAAGACGCAAAAAGGTGGATGAATTTTCCAAGTGGGTGTCAAAGATAATAACAGCTGTTCTTTCTGTGTGCATGCACACCAGAAACCGGAAGACCAGGGCGCCAGTCCACATGCACATGGTGGAAACCGGAAGATCATCTTCCAGGCATGCTCATGTGCAATGGGTGGCTGCTCTTTCGGTTTCCGGTGCGCATGCACACGCATACCCGTTTTGGCACTCAGGGCCGAAAAGGTTCACTCTAGAATATAAATATAGAGCACTATTATATATACTGATATACATATCACTTAAATCCAGAATATGCTGAAGATGAAACGTATCAAACTGCACATACTTTTTACAAAAATGCATAGCACATTATACAGTTTTTCATATTCTGGAGATGTGGAATGGCCACTACAGCACAGACTGAAAAACATTTTTGCCATTATTTAGAAATAAGCAGAATAAGGCATCGTAATTTGGTAGTATCTGCTGAAAAAGATTAAGAGCCCTGGATAGGCAGCCACAGGTAAAAACAGCTTATTTACTTGCAAGACAGTAAGGACGATGTTTCTCTCTTCTCTTTCTTATTTAAAATGGCAAAGAACCTAAAGTGATCTATATACATTTCTAAGGCAGCTGAATGTAATTGAACCACAAATGCAAAAAGACAAGCCAAATAGAAAACAAAAAGAAGCTTGACAGGTTTAAGGCATTTCTTCTTTCAGCAGTGGATGCGCTAATAGCTACAAAATTAATAGATATACAATGCTGGAGGCATTGTTGTGATCAGCAAAAGGTTCAGACAATTTCAAAAGAGACAAAACATTAGGAAAGAGCATTCATTTAAGAAATCTTTGTAAGAGAAGGGAAAGAAAGATGCTCAGGCTTCGACTGAGGGGAAGTATTCGATAGCTGTCCAAAAGAACTACAGGCATATAGTGGAGATGAGTGAGTCACTGCTGAAGGGAATGGAATTGGCAATCTGCAAACAAGACATGATACCGAGGAACGTGTGTTCTTTCCCAGGTGCAAAGATGCATGATGTGAAAAAGAGACTGACCTCACTCATCAATCCTAAAATGTAATGCTGTGGATAATCCACCAAACAATGAATTCATTCAATATATGGTGCTTAATGGAACTATGTCTACATGAAGGAAGGTGTACAGTGGGATAATTAAGGGTTCTGTCTTCAGCCCAGTTCTATCTTCGGCTGCACCAATGGAAGTATAATGTTAACATCATGGAAAGTTATTGTCTCTCTAAGTGCTGGTCAAGGGATATCATATCTGGTTTTGTTCTACAAAACAAGGTGCTGAGAAAATGGGAAGAGTGTAAAGAAGAGCAATAAGGATGATTAGGGCATGGGGGATGAATTCTATGAAGGATAGTAAAAGAAGAACCTAAAGAAGAGAAAGCTAAAGAAAAACATGACACAGTCTTTCATTGCTAGTAGTAATCAGGAAGAAGGTGTAAATTTATTCTTTATAGCGCCTGAAGCTGGGACAAGAACTCCTATGTTGAAACTTAAATGAGATCCAAGTGGTGTCATAGATAATAATAATAACAAACAGCTAAAAATCACTTGAGGATTTCTGCTTCCACAAGCCATATTCAGATTCCCAGGGTGACACATACTAGCAGATGAAAAATGACTTTTCTGTTTTGTTCAAAATGAATGAGAGAACATTGCTGAATGCATGCACCACAGCAAACATAAATTAGCAGGCAATAAATAAAAGAATACTAAAACTAGCCTGTGTATGAAGAAAGAAATATCACATTTCACAACACAATAAATAAACTAAATATCTAATTCTGTAAAGAGGTTTTCAACAGTTCATGGTTGAAATACACAATTTCAATATGATTTCCCTAATTTATTTATAGTAAATATAATTTGAAAGCTGTACATCATGCTATAATATGTATACATGTCCACTTAAATTACTACCTCCACAGAAATAGCTTTCTTAGTCTTTTGTATAATATTATGACATATTGAATAATTTACCAACCTTATTCATCATATAAAAAGGAATGGGTGTCTAGCAGCGCCTAAGCCCACTTTTTTGTGGTTCCTGGATTCCTCTTTCATCATGATTGCTGAAAACTAAGGATATGATGAAAACAGGATTTTATGCCATAGGTAGATATTTATTAAGCTTAAAATGCTGTGAGATTCTTTGCTGTACTTCAAGTAAAAAAGACATTAACACATTTATACAGAGCTGGGCTGGGGCTGTTCATGATTTGCTGTAGAGTTATATCAGAATGTCTATGGAGATTCTCAGTCATCCAAGGTTATGGTTGTCCCAAAGGTGCTTTTTCAAAAAACAAACAAACAAACCTGAACTTTGTTTTTCCTTGACAAGATTTCTCTTCTCATCCAAGAAGCTTCTTTTGTTCCGACTGAATAGTGGAGAATGGAACGAAGAAATCTTTCCATTCTCCCCCTTAGTCAGAACCGAAGATGCTTCTTGAGAAGTGAAACGCCTTCCGAGAGAAAGAAAGTGCAGTTGCCTTTTGAAAAAGCATCTTTGGGATAGTTATGCCAGAAAACAAATAAATGGTTGTGATTGGTATATTTATACAGCAGTAGACAGTGCTCAAACAGGGACGTGGTGGCTCAGTGGCTAAGACGCTGAGCTTGTCGATCAGGAAGGTCGGCAGTTCGGCGGTTCAAATTCCTAGTGCCATGGAAAGGAGTGAGCTCCCGTTACTTGTCCCAGATTCTGCCAACCTAGCAGTTCGAAAGCATGTAAAAATGCAAGGAGAAAAATAGGGACCATCTTTGGTGGGAAGGTCACAGCGTTGTGTGCCTTTGGCGTTTAGTCATGCCGACCACATGACCACGGAGACACCTTTGGACAGCACTGTCTTTGAAACAGAGATGAGCACCGCCTCCTAGAGTCGGGAACGACTAGCATATATGTGCGAGGGGAACCTTTACCTTTAGACAGTGCTCATATTTATCAAATAAAGTTCTGTGTGATCCTCTCTTCTGAATACAGCTCAACAGCTATAACTGTAAATCCGGTTCCACCACAAAACCGTGGTAGACTAAAGCGCGTTCGACGAAAGCGCGTACCTGACGTCATCACAGTGCGACAAAAACATCACGCTGTGAGCGGTAAAGTTAAAATTAATGCGAAAACCTTACCCTAACCCCCCCCAAACCTAACCCTAACCCTAACCCTTAACCTAACCCTAACCCCCCCAAACCTAACCCTAACCCTAACCCTAACCCTTAACCTAACCCTAAACCTAACCCTTAACCTAACGCTAAACCTAATGTTAACCCTTAACCTAACCCTAATGCTTAACGTAACCCTAAACCTAACCCTTAACCTAACCCTTACCTTTACGTGAATCGGCTTGCTTTAAAAGCGCTTTTTAAAGCGCCCTTTTTTCTCCGCGGTCGTATTTGTCGCGCTGCTGATGACGTCAGGTACGCGCTTTAATCGGGCGCGCTTTAGTGGACCGCGGTTTTGTCGTGCCACGGTAAATCCACTTTAGATTCTCAACAGATGAAGAACAAGATCTGAATTTGCTAAGTTACTAAATTGGGGTGCACAATTTTGGTGACGAAATGCTGCACTCAATCTTTAACTGGTGTACTAGTGCCATATTCCAAAAAGTGAAGAATAGGCCAGGAAAAATAACCATTGTAATTAAAAGTACTAAAACATAATTGAAATTATTAGTCTGCAGCCATATATTTAATGATCTTTCCACTATTGAAAATATGTGTGTGTCATATAAAGTGCTTTCAGGAATAAATGGTTTGTATTAGCTACTGGCAGGCATGAAAATAATCTAATTTTCCAGGTCTCTGTTACTTTGAAATCTCATTGGCTATTGCTAATAGAGTTTTCTACTTCTTTAACAAAAAAAATAAAATAAATCACAAATGATTCTTGTTTATTCATATTTCTTCAAAGTAGCTCTCCAGTGCAATCTTCTAATCTGGAGGGGAAGGAAGCTAATGCCATTACAGTTAATGTTGGAAGAGATAGCATTTGACTATTTTGAAGATACAAAAGGAAGGCAGTCTGAAAACTGCTCTCTACTCATTTCTACCAATTCTCTCAATTGTCTTTAAATGAAAAGAGCATTAATTAAATGAAGTTGAGGAGCCATGTATTAATATAAAATAGCTCAGCATTTCAGAAATACTTTTAAGAGAAGCAACCTGCATTGGTTTCCACTTATTGCTAAACAACATCCATGTATATCCAGTTTTCATCTAGGTCATATCTTTTGTCATCCATTCTGTGTCATATTGAATCCTATTCCTATCCTATCCTATTCCTTACAGGGGGAGGGTATTGTTTCTTTTTTGCACATCAGAAAGATTTTGCCTGCCAGTGAATTTCGCATACCAATCAATAACGTACATCTGCTTATTTCAGCTATCTCACACTTTTTCCACCAAAAAGATTAGAGGTATGGTTATCTACTGAAGGTTGACTGTTGGTTCTGTGAATCTACACATCCCTCCCATAATCACAAGGATGTCAACCAATCAATTATGTCTGTGACAGGCAAATACTTTTTGGAGGTGACATTTTTCACTAATGGAGGGCAAATAAAAAAGACAGGAACCAACACATATTGCTAATACTATCCAAGAAAGTGAAGAAATGAATCAACCACGCCCATACATCACATTAAATAATGTGGTTTTGCTTGATTTTATGAACTCAGCTAGTGTGATTTGCAAACTAAGGTTTATAATTTCATGCGATTTATTCACTACATAATTGTCAAAAGAGGCTTTGTTTTAGCACAATTTGTGAACCAAGCTACTAATGTCCAGTAGCTTGACATTGGATCAAGCTACTGGTATGTAAGCAGGCCAAATACTGTAATGAATGCTTAGTCACCTGAAATTCTGAAGAAATCCTGAAAAACTGTCTTTACAAATTAAATACACAAATAAATCTTTATCAAAAAGGTACAACACATCCCTCACAGAAAGCTCTCTTTCTTTATAGCTCACAATAGCTTCCTCTGAAATAGCTGTTCATCATCAACAACACTAGACATAATCTGGAGTCATTAAGAGATGGTCGTAGAAGATTACACAGCTTGATACCACCTTCTAACAGACACAAGGAAGGGTTCGCAAACATCTCAAATTCAAAACAACCATTTCAAATACCAAACACCTACTTCAAATATGAAATGAGTTGACTACATCATCTGGGATATAATGATTGACCCAAGGTAATCCAAAACTGTGGCATTTAGATCACACAGACTAGGCCTCCTCCGAATTCCATCAGCCGGCCAGTGTCGACTGGCGACTACCCGGAGGAGAGCCTTCTCTGTGGCTGCTCCGACCCTCTGGAACGAACTCCCCGTGGAGATTCGTACCCTCACCACCCTCCAGGCCTTCCGCATAGTCCTTAAAACCTGGCTGTTCCGACAGGCCTGGGGCTAAAGACTTGCTGCCCCACTTCGAATGGTATGATTGTTGTGCTTTTAACTATGTATGGTTTCTATGTTTTTGTAACTCTGTTTGTATTTCCCCTCCCTTTTTGAGTTGTGAGCCGCCCTGAGTCCCTTCAGGGAAAAGGGCGGCATACAAATAAATTAAACCTAACCTAACCTAACCATTTCCAGTTCCAGTCTGTACTAGCATTTCAGTACATCACCTTCTCAGTATAATATTAATTGTACTACACTTAATTTTTAGTGTTTCTAATAGGGCCTTTTAAATAAAAGTTTTCCTATTCTACATTGAGCACAAATGAGGGGAGGGGAAGAGAAGGGAAGGGAAGAGCAAAGACCTTCACTATGATTCTGCAGCAGGAATTTGAAGGAAGGTTGGCTGCCATCTGAGAATGTGTGGATTATGCAGTCCGCCTCAAAGAGCCAAAAATGTAAAGCCGAACAGTTCTCCATCAAATAAGTAAAAGTAAGCAATATGAAGTAAATTTGATGGTTTTCTTCTGATCTTAGTTACAAAAATTCTTACTGTTTGAACTTTAAAAAAATCCTTATGGAAATTCATATGGATTTTGATGCAAATTTCTCCTATAAGGGTATTTTTAAAACACATTTAGAAGAATTTGGTATGTTGCTTTATACGGGTAATCCTCAATTTACAACAATTCATTTAGTGACTATTTGAAGTTACAATGGCACTGAAAACAGTGACTTATTACCATTTTCACACTTACAACCATTGCAGCATCCCCATAGTCATGTGATCAAAATTCAGATGTTTGGCAACTGACTCATATTTTTTTTAAATCCATTTTTTTATTTTTAAAAATAAAAAGAATTATTTAAAAAAATCACATCCATTACATACAGCATGTCGTTTGGTTAAAAGTGTTTTTGCATCCATATTCAATTATATTTACAATCACAGATTTTTCATCTAGTATAACTAAATACCTCACTTTCATTGTACAATGTATATTCAATTACAATTAATATTATTTTTTCCCAATAAACCTAATTCCTTTACATTCTTGATTGTTTATTTAATAGCAGTATACCTTTATATAATCCCAGATCTCAATATAAGAGATTTACCAACCATTTATATTTGTATATCACTCTTTCCAATTATGTATAATTCCACCAATCAACTATCAGTATTTTTTAATGGTTGCATGGGTCATACGATCCTTTTGAGACCTTTTGACCAGTGAAGTCAATGAGGAAGCCAGATTCACAACTGCAGTGATTCACTTACCAACTGTGGCATGAAAGATATATTGGACAAAATTCACTCAATAACGATGTTGCTTAGCAACATAAATTTGGAACTCAATTATGGTTGTGACTATATGTATATTTTATACAGAGTTGTCCTTCTAACACACCTTTTTGTATGCATCCTTTACTCAAATGAGGCACAAACAAATTTCCAGCTTGTATTAAAATGGTAAGAAAATTAAAATATTCCTAATTTTACACTGTATTCTAACACAGTCTTCCCTCAAACATTTTCAAAGAACTATACTTATATGATGAGTTGATGTTCTCGCTATACACTGAGATGGATAAAAGATGCAACAAGCATGTTGTATATTGAGCTATTAAACATGAGTTAATAGATGGTTGTTGAGAGCTACAGACAAAACAATCCAAACTAATTAAATAATTCAAAGAGATATGCTTATTTAAACTGGCTTGGCTAAATAATAAGCAAAGTAATAATTGTCTATTATTACGACAATTGAAAACAAGGGCTAATGAAGAGACAAAATTATATGGCTGCTCCCTCCCAACATTTTGCAGTATTATTACTTTTTCTGCCAACTCTTGTTTCTCCTCCACTTAAAAGCATTGCAATAGAGCTTGCAGAAGAAAACACAGAATCAGCAGTTGGTATCTTAAGGACAACAAACAACCAGCATGATCCATTCCCTTCACATTTCCACAAGGGACACCTGCAAGCAGCTCTGTTCAGTGCAACTATTCTTAAAATCATGCCTGTGCTAGTTGCATGGAATATTTATAGACAAAACTATTAGAGAAACAAACAATGGTCTAATTTTTTATGGAGCCATTCTAAAAAATGTCTACAGGTAGTCCTCACTTAAGGACCACTCTTTCAGTAATTGTTCAAAGTTACGATGACACCAAAGGATGAGACTTGTGACTGGTTCTCAAAGGTCCAACTGTTGGAACCTTTTCAGTCACATGATCATAATTCAGGTACTTGGTAACCAGCTTGCACTTACAACATTTGCAATGGTCATGTAATCATCATTTCTAACCTTCCTCGCCACCTCCTCCCAAGCAAAATCAATGGGGAAGATTGCAAGCTGCTCCCCTAAGTTGCTCCTGTTGCTTTTCTTCCTGAAGACCCTGCTAAAAGGAATTTGGATTCCCAGGGATTTGTACTCAGTAGTGTGTTCCCACCCACAGAACCCCACATCTGTCTCCAGGGTGCCCCTTCCCATATCTACTTGCAATCACATGGCACCACAGGCTACACTCCGCACCTACTCACTAGCCTGCTTGTAAAATTCTCTGGACTTACAACTTCATTCTGGTTTTGCAATTGACTCTTTGTTTGTTTAATATTTCCTATCTCTAAACCGCCCATCTCCCTCAGAAACGAGCAGTGCTGTGCTTGTGGGAAGCTGAAAAGACCTCACAAGTCATGTGAGTCCCTTGCTTAATAAGCCACAATTCTTGCTTAACAGCATCAATGGGACTGCCACCACTAAGTGATGTGGTCAAGTGTCATTTCACTTTATGACTGCACTGCTTAGCAACAGAAATTCCAGTCACAACTACTGACGTTAAGCATAGACTGCCTATAATATGCATATCTGTATCGATGCCCATATTTATGTTACAAGAAAGAGTCTGAATTTAACTGCTACCAGTCCATGCCAGGTATATAAATCTGATTAAGTGGAATTTAAAAGCCATAAAAAGACCAGACAGTAGCGCTCCACATGAAATAATTATAATTTAGGCTTGAAAATTCAGAATTACCAGCAAGTGGTTTTTTTTAAGAGCACAGCCAAGTTAGCTTACAGATGCAATCAACTGCCACCGCTAAATTATATTTGTTTGCATAGTTTTTTTTATAAACAACTATCTGTATCTGTCAGACTAATTCAACTCATTCAGTACATACTTTCTTTTCAGTTTTCAGAACAATTTATGAATTATTCAAGAATGTTCCTAGCAATCAAAGTCAGTCAGTCTATTCCGTATTTGCTATCATTAGTTCATTCTAAGCTTTAATTTTCTTCATATCAGTTCTATATTTCTGTCTGTACTTTTCCTTTGTATCTCATCCTCTTTCTATTTAATGTGCTGTTTTTTTTTTTCATTTTTAGCAACTCACTATAAGCTTTTTGTGTAATCAAAAGGTTTTCGTTTTTTCTGCTGCTCTCCATTTTTCCAACTATTGTTACTGTTTACAATTATAGTACCTCTTTGTTTAGGAACTTCTACCTATCTTGAGTTATTCTTGTCATGGGATCCTACTTACCACTGTCCTGATTAAAATTTTATAATTAAAATATACTTTTTTTGAAAACCAGATACATGTTTGGATACCGTACACTGTTTTAACTGTACCCCACTCTAGCTTTGTGACTTTCTGCCAGTCTTTCTGGTTGTTATGTCCTCTCTACTGATAAAATCAAATCAAGAACAGCTAATCTATTTGAGGTCTTCCCTACCGTCTGAAAGAGGATGCTGCCAGGAAGTTAGGCATTTCCTGGAAGGACTGGGCTTGGCAGAATCTATTCCTCAAGAGTCATTAGGGGGAAAAGTTGTCCATCATTACTAGTATCTGCCTCCTTCAATCAGATGCATGATTGATGCTAGCCAAATGTTAAAATGTATGATTCAATATAATAAAAGTATAAATAAACATGAAAAATAATCCAAGACATTCTATTTAGTTTCACCAGTTTTGCATTTTGGAATGATTCAGTAATAACTTTAGTTAATACATGTGAATTTATCTCCCACTGATTTCATTTATTAATTCATATCAATGGAGTTAAATTTATCAATGGAGCTGGAAAGGCTTTGCATTTAGTTCTTTCCAGTCAGCAGTTGAAGTCAACTCAGCTTTTTCACTTAAGAATACTTAAGAATTTTATTTTACTTTTAAAAAAAGGATATGCTGGGATCCATTCAGATGTGTAATGATAGTTCTCCCATTAGCCAACCTCCCCTTCAAATTCTAAAAAAAGAAACTTAAATAGAAGTGGTGATGTCACAAGTATTGATTGGCCTACTTGGTATTAAGGTCATCATTCCATTCTTTCTTAAAGATTTTTTTATTTTTAAAAAATCCTAATCAAGCAGTGGATTTATATGGGACATACCACCTAAAATGAACATGTGCATTTCTCCTGTTAGGCTCTGATGGCAAAATCTCAACAAAAAATCAACATGATTTCTAAGTTTATGCCTACTATATAATAATCTCTCAAATACATGGTACAGCTCATAGCAATAGCAGTTAGACTTATATACCGCTTCATAGGGCTTTCAGCCCTCTCTAAGCGGTTTACAGAGTCAGCATATTGCCCCCAACAACAATCCGGGTCCTCATGTGCTCATGTGGATAAAGATCTATAAAACAATTATTGTCCTTTTTCAGGCAGAGGATGAAACTTCTATCTCAATCGCTAGGGCATGACAATCCTCTTGCTTGTTTCCCTATTATGTTTCAGCAGATATTTTGCTGTATATTTCATGACTCTAAGTAGAGTGGCTGTTGATTATATAGCTCCATCTGTCAGGCCTGCATTTATATTCCTTTTAGAATTTTGGCCTGCCATACTTTCTCTTATTTCATTATGCTGTTTCTTTAGTATAGTCGATGGGAGGGGGGAATAGAAGGAGTAGGATTGTGGAATGTATTATTTTCATTCTTTACTAGAAGCCGAGGTCATCCTTTCTCTCCGCACTTTCACACCTGACCGGAAGCAGCTGGGTGGAGACGCCAGCTGGAAGAAGAAGATTGGACCATGTGATGGACTGTGGGTGTGGGGACAAGATCATGGGTGAACTGGGTGGGATTCTGATGTAACTTCCAGAGTTGGAATCCCACAGCATGATGTCAACATGCCTGTCTTATTAAATTGGAACTTTAAGCATAGTTTTGCCTTCGACTCTGATTTAATTCTGCATGGTATTTGGAACGCTGACACCATTTCTGCATTGGGAATTGCTGGCTCTTGATGTATTTCTCAAACTCCCTTTTACTAGAAAGAATTCAGAAACAAGTAATTTTGGATGGCTGGATGTAGAGATGAAGAAGAAATCAGGATCCAAGTCCAGCCCAACCAGAAAGTTGCAAAAAACTTGATATTAACTTGGAGGGAACAATTTTAGATAATATTTATGATATTTACTTCATCCAACATGCTTGACTAACTTATTCTTAGAGAAGTACAAGTGGAGGTATTTATAAAAAAAACCTGTCTTTATTTATGTCAATAATTTAGCTATAATCACATAACTGTCCTTAAATTCCAGGGAGCACTAAATCTGGGCATGCTTTAATGCGCTCTCTTGATGGCGGATTCCAAAAACTCCCATCTATATACTGCTAAAACTCTCCTATACCCTTCAATTGGGCAAAATGGTGCATCATAGGGCAACAATTTTTGAACCAAGGTATCTCAAATGGACTAATGTACAGAATGTGTTCTAAATAAGGAACCCATTACTCCCATGAGATTAACACTTGAAAATGTTGTCGCTACTTCAGCAATCAGCCACGGTCAAGTGATTATCAAACACTCCCTGCCAACTTCCCATAGGGAAATTCAGTGTGGAAACCAGTAGGAAGTTGAAAGTCACTCCTGTTCCCACTGCTTTTTTTGCCTATGATCATTCTATGTTTCTGTTTAGGTAAGTGGCTGTTGCTGGGCTGGGGAGAGAGCAAGGGTATATGTGAGAAATGCAGAATGAGCCACAGTGGCACAGTGGTAAGAGTGCAAGCTACTTCTGCTGATCACCGGCTGTCAACAGTTTGGCAGTTCAAATTTCGTCAGGCTCAAGGTTGACTCAGCCTTCCATCCTTCTGAGGTCAGTAAAATGAGGACCCAGATTCTTGGGAGGCAATATGCTGACTCTGTAAACCACTTAGAGAGAGCTCTAAAGCGCTATGAAGTGGTATATAAGTCTAAGTGCTATTGCTAAGGAGTTAATAGACAGCATATTTGATACAATAAAGAAATCACATCACCTGGTTATCTTGATTTCAGTCAAATGAAAAAGCCAACCCCTTTGAAATTTCTAATCACAAAAAATTCCATGAAACCCTTTATTTATAAGATATTTATATGCACAACCAATAAAAAAGCAAATGCTTCTACAACAAATAAAAACTTCAAAACAACAAATTTAAACTTGCATAAAATATAATTGTTTTGTTTTGTGAGCCAACAAAGTGTTTTAGAAATTATTAAAAGTCTGTTCACTACTAATTAAGGAAGGAGGCAGCTCAACTATTGTATTTAACTGCAGAATCATTTAATTCTTTAACTCAATTGTCCCATTTTCATGTTCAGCTCAGTGTTTCCTCAGAGGATCCACAATAAGGAAGGCCTGATTATAATCTGGCCCTATTTTAATTCTCTCACTGCAATTCTGAACATTTACTGCTTGATTCATAGCTTGACTAACAGAAAAGCAAGATTTTCTGAAACATGAACCAGAGCAGGCAATTCTAGCCCCTGGTTATAAACAGATTCCTGTCTTTGTCTTCAGTTCTTCTTACAAGCTCCACAGGGGAAAAGGGAAGATTATTCAACGCATGACCAAATACCACATGACCTAATGCCAAATATTATGACTAACAGGACTGTAAGGCACTGCATGAGACACCAGTATTTTCAATGGACATACATATTGTGCAATGTTTGCAGGCTTTTTGCATTACTTTGAAAATATCTGAAGTGACATCGGAAATGATATATTACATTTTACCATTCTTGGTAATGTACAGTTAAGAGATACCATAAGGCAATAATTCAACACAGCACAGATCTGTTATTACTAACTGAACATCACCCTCCTTAGATTTACCACTGCTCATTCTCCACAGTGAGCATCTATACATTGAATAATTATGCTGCAAACTTTTCAGTGATACTGAAAACTATTTTCAAGTCATGAGTTTCATATTCATAATATTGCTTCATTGGACAGACTGTACCTTCCTAATCCTCTGTGCTAGTATGTCAAAAGTTTTATCTGAAATGTCCTTCCCTTCTGATAAAAATGTATAATATCTACTGAGAAGCTTTACTGTGTTTCCCCGAAAATAAGACAGGGTTTTTATTTTCTTTTGACCCCCGAAAAAGCACTTGGCCTTATTTTCAGGAAGGTCTTATTATTTTTGAGGTGCAGGAGGCGGCGAGCATGGTCACCTCATGGCTTCTGCTGTGTTGCAATAATTTCAGGGAGGCTTATTTTTGCGGGAGGACTTATTTTAGCACATGCACTCAAAAGCCCAATTGGGCTTATTATCCAGGGAGATCTTATTTTCGGGGGAAACAGGGTATTACCATGATTTACCTTTGTTCTTTCTTTGCCTATGTTTAGTTCTGAGAAGAGGGAATTTTTCTCCATTATCAATCTGCAGTGGGGATTATGGCTATAGGACAGGTATTGTTAAAGTACCAAATTTATATTTTTATGATAAAATCATTTACATAGTTTTCCGTTGATTCCTCTTAGCTGCTCCTCTCTCTTTAAAATCTCTCCTCCAGATCATTCCATTCCTGGAATGCAGTAGGAATAAGTATCAAATATCTGATATTACCAAAGACAAAACAAGCCTCGATTCTGAATAGATAATAGTTGTTCTCTTTGCATGAATCCTCTATCCAAATTTAGAAAGGATTACTTTTTACTGTTGGACGGGTCTTGGTGTCTCAGCCCAAGCAAGCACATTTAAAAGCTATTTAGTTGTTAGCTGTGACTGAGTTAGCAGTCACAAAATAATAGCAAAAACCTGGAAATTTGTACTTGGAACATTTCAACCTGCAGATAAATGCTACTTTCTTCATGTCACACTCTCCCATATTATCTGTCTCAATTTAGGAGTATTAAAGAAGACAATTACTTCCTTAATTTTGATGAAGTCTCTAGTCTGCCTTTGTAAGAACCCATCAGAAAAGTAAGGAGGCTGTTAATAGAACTATTTAAAATATTACGGATCATTATGTTATGAAACAATCATTTATGTGGTACACCTTGCTGTATGTTCTGAAGAAAAGAATGAAAAATAAACAAATCAATACAAATCCCAGCTATTCTAAAACTTATATATATAAAACTCTTAAGCAATAAAAATGAGGAAATATTACACATTAAAAGCCCACCAAAATAAAAAGTTAATTCTAATAGAACAATAACACTAGGCTTCAATATTCCAGAGCCATAATACCACCACAGAAGAAACCAACTCCAGAAATATTTCTGGTATTGATTAATTTAAAACAGATGATATAAGGGAAAGATTTCTTCCAAACCATTTGCTGTCTCAAAAAATATGTCCAGCATATTTAATTGAGCATAAAAATAAACAGGAACCCAACTAAACTGAATTAAGATCAAACTCATACAATGTGCCTAAGAATATCCTTTTTAATTTTGATATTACGTTGGTCTTTAATGGACTTCCAAATTAAATGGACCATTGACAGACCAATCTAAAATCAATGTGCATCTAAAGAGAATATTTCCAATCCTTGTTGATTTGAATTCTGTCATGCTTTAGATGCAGTGTGGAAGAAGTGTTTTGGAACAGAGAACCCATCTACAATCCATTAAAGTAGTTGCATGGCTGCTGCAGTGAGGCTTCCATGAAAGTCACTGAGCCTTGGGAAAAAGCGCAACTGCTTTAATGAGCCAGAAAGAGATGCTACGTACATAGGTCAGCATATTCCATAGCCTCTTTTCTCAATCAAATCCAAATCTGGGACAGCTATCTGGGCAAACCCTGTCAAATGAAAAACCTAGATAGATTTTTCATTATGCCATAGAATTAGGGCACTGCAGCAAATCCATCTCCATTTTAATACTGCACTTGCATTGTTCCACTTTTGCATAGAACTGAAGCTTGAGGTAGCCTCAAAATGCTATGTAATGCAACTACTCCAAGTCAGTTATTGTAAGGTTTCGTTTATAGCATATAAGTGTCTTATAAAGAATACAACAGTCCAGTAGCAGCACTTGCAATCATTCTATCATTATGCTGAGAAAAATAAAGAAGTGTTCTTGGAAACAATAAATATTAATGAATTCTGTTTCATTACTCTTTTAATGAATCCTTTAAATCATAAGGCAGCTTTCTACACTGTTTTCAGCAACTATGCCATACAGTAGCAGTTCCCAACCTTTGGGGCACAAGGGACCAGTTCCGTGGAAAAAGGCTTTTCCACGGACACAAGGGGGACATGTTTTCGTGTGCTGCCTGCATCTTGTGGATGGGGCTTCCCTTGTTTGCGTGGACTGGTTGCTAGCCTGCCGCAGACTGGTACCAGTCCACGGACCTGGGGTGGGGGACCCCTGCCATACAACATTAAAGGAAAATAAGGAGATTGCAGAATCTGCCAACTAGTGCTTCACATTGGTTCTTTTCTGTATAGGATGAATTTTAAATACTATTAAACAAAATAATTCTCTGACATTTTATAATTCATATATATTAATACCATACTCAGTCTCCAAATGATAACTTTACATAGCCAGAAAGATACCATCTAAATACATTACAGGTAGTCTTCCAACTTATTGGTTGTTCGACAAACATTCCACATTGTAACAGACTTGGAATGGATGCTTTATGGCAGTGGTAGTCAACCTGGTCCCTACCGCCCACTAGTGGGCGTTCCACCTTTCATGGTGGGCGGTAATGGTTTTGACCGATACTGAAGCACTTTCCTTTTTTTAAATTTAATTGACTTTTTAAAAAAAATTCATAGCATTATTTAAAAACATTTTCATTACGCTTTCATAAAATCACCATTACTGTGGAACTGGTGGGCGGTTAGAAAATTTTACTACTAACAGAGATACAAAAATGGGTGGTAGGTATAAAAAGGTTGACTACCCCTGCTTTATGGCCTGTAGGCATTATAAAATGTTTCTCTTCCTCCAGTCACGTGACTATTTTGTGTGCTTGAAAACCGGCTCACCTTTATGACAAGTTGCAACGTCCCAGGGTCATAACAGCAATTTGTGACTTATGCCAGTTTCCAGCAAAAAATGCCTGTTTGGAATACTCAGTTCACTTAATGACTTCACATCTGCTTAATGACTGTGGATTTGCTTAACCATCACAGTGATTCATCTAACAACCACCACAACCACCCCCCCAAAGAACCTGGTCATGTGATTGTCTTAAGTTGCAAAGACTTAGAACCTGACTTCCAGCCCCAATTGTGGTTGGAAGTTAAGGACTACCTATAAAAAGATATTTTATGGCAACATAAATATTTGGAAAACAATAAAATATTTTCAGAGTGGAAAATGTCCATCCCAAATTGTTACTAGCTAGAACTTTCAACAGGAATATTTATTATTGCTACTGAATAATAAAGAGAGTCGGTTTAGTCTAGTGGGTAAAGTGCTGACTTAGAAATGAGAAGACGATGAGTTCTAGTCCTGCCTAAGGCATGAAAGCCAACTGGATGACATTAGGTCAGCCATTCTGTCTCAGCCCAACCTACTTCATAGGACTGTTGTGAGGGAAATAGGAGGAGGAAGGAGTATTAGCATATTCACTGTTTTGAGTTACTTATAAAGTAATAAAGGTGTGATTAAAATCTAATAATAAAATAAATATTTACTTGGCTGGCAACAAACACATGATTTTTAATTTTATATCATTTTGCTTTTGTAAATTATTTTCAAATGGTGGGCTTCTGCAGTTAATTCCAAGAAAAGCTGAGATGGTTATAATGTTATATAATTAAAGTTACAAATAAGCAAATATTTTTCATTTGAAAATTATTCCTCAGCATTCCTCTCTTCTAGCCAAACACGGTGATGGCAGCATGCCACTTTCAATTCCATTATGCTGAAGAGAGAAAAAAAAGCAAAAGATGGATAAATTTTGTTGTTAGAAGTGCTGAAGGAGGCAAATCTCTTCTAACTGAAATAAGATGGTCTGATAGCTTTCTTCAAATGCTGAAATATCCTGGAAAAACGTGATAATTCTGTATGTTAACACACAACTGTGTTTAATTTGCTTTGAGGTGTTTTTTTATATATCAACATCTGGCATTTAACATGCTCAACATGTATATGAATCAGATGAAAAGTATAATATATACATCACTGATGGAAGTGAAAGCCTGCATTACTTTTTGTGAAAAGAACAGGGAAAACCTGAAGTCACAATTGTGAAACCAGATGAAAAATATCTATTTTTATCCCACACTTAACCCAACCTTTTACTCCACTGCAGATGAAAATGGTTCAAATGTCACTTCTACCAGCAACACATTAGGGGAAATGAATTGTTCATTGACAGATCTATCAAACCAAGAAATGTTTTACATTAAGTCAAACTACTTTGTGACTGGGTAATTATGAGTAACAAGATTTGTCACCTGTGAAAATGTGTTAAGACAATCTGACCACTTCCAAGCTATTGAAATGTTGTTTTTAAAGGAGATTGGACAATGAAGCATATAGTTGATTTCATACCTTGATTAGATATAATAATGTGGGCTGTCTGTCTGCAGAGCTTACAACCATAGAGTGTACACCCAAAGCGGCCACTTTGGAAGTTGCCGAAAAAGCCATGCTGGGATGGCAGTGGCAGCAGAGGTGCCCTGGCTCTGCAGGGAGAGCTGGGCCAGGGCATCGTGAAGCTGGGAGGCGTGTGAGTGAGAGCATACCAGCCGCTCGCGCAACCCCCCTCTCCAGCCGTGCAGAGCACCATTCACTGGCATTTCGAAGGTGCCAAGCCGCAGGAGCCGGGCAGTGGTGAACAGGTGCTCTTGTGGCTTGGCGATACCCCTAGGTCAGTGAATGGCGCTGTGCCCAGCTGGAAAGGGGGTTTGCCAGGTGGCTGCTCATGAGCGTGGTTGCTTCATGGCTATTGTGTTGTGCTGCTGTGATAGCGCAACACAGCCATTCACCCATGAGGCTGTGCCCGGCTCTTTGGGAGCCCACTTGCAAGAGAGCAGCTGCCCGGCAACCCCAAAACAATAAACCCTCCCCTCATAATAAGGCCCAAGCCATATTTTGTGTGTAAAAAGAAAATAAGACTCTGTTTTTTGGGGTAAACACGGTAGCATTTAGATGGTTACATTCAATGATTTTTTTTCCTGTTGAAAGCTTGGCACTATTAAAGGAGCTACTACAGAAGAAAAGGGAGTTCTGTTCAGATACCAAATTATCATTTCCTTTCTTGAGTACATATGGATTTCACAGAAATACTGAAATGTACCTAATTACTTCCATAATAAGCCCAGGCCACAGCATAACACTAGAATACAAATTGAACATCCTTCAAATGGTGTGGGAGTATGAACGGATTTCCAGAAAAATTGCAGACTAGAGGAAGCATTTGCATTTCAGTTTGAGGTACAAACAATACAGACTCATCTCCAACATATCCTGTGCCTGTCTTCAACTGTGAAGAGACACAGGACAGAAAACATCCTGTAGCCAAGAAGGCGCCACACCATTTTCAACACTCAGTTGACCCCAAGGATACAGATAAACCTTCAAGTGGCATCAAAGGCTCTCTAAAAGAATGCAAATGACCAGCTATCTGCAAGGAATACAAATCCTTCCATTCTCCACCAATCAATCAGACCTAAAGAAACTTCTTGGCTGAAGAGCAATACGACTTCAAGGAAAAAAAATAAGAACATCCAGTTGCCTCCTGAAAAAGCACCTTTGAGACGGCCGTGATCTGGAAGACTAAGAATCTCTATAGACTAGAGTACAAAAAGGCAGTTGGTCTTACCGGAACTGCTATTTTTGGAGCTCGGACAGGAGGCTCCAGTGGATGATATTGACACCCCATTTGGCCACGAGACTGGGATGAAGCTGAAGACACGCCTCTGTGCTCCACCCTTTCTTCTCCACTTCATCGAAGTGAGCTCCCCTCAGACCTGAAAACAAGGCACAAAGGAGAACTCTCACCACCCCAGCTATCATACTACCTAGGGCGGGAATTGAAGCCTCCTGTCCGAGCCTGGAAAATAGCAGTTCAGGTAAGATCAACTGCCATTTTCTGGAGTGAGGGACAGGAGGCTCCAGTGGATGGGACCTACCAAAGCTAAGTCCCATGGGCGGAGAACTCATGCTCTGCAATAATCTGCTGTAGCATCCTGCGCCCAAACGCTGCATAGCCAATGCGAACGTGTCCAGCCTGTAATGTCGGATAAACGATGATGGGGATACCCATGTAGCCACTCTGCAAATGTCCTCTATGGGGGCCTGGGAGGCCCAAGCCACCGAGGTGGCAGCACTCCTCAAGTGTGCCGTGATGCCAGCCGGCACCGGCAACCTCTGGGATTCGTACGCTAGGAAGATGGCTAAGCGGATCCACCAGCTAATGGTGGAAGGTGTTGCCCTCCTACCCAGAGACGACAGTTGGAAAGATAGGAAGAGTGCCTCTGACCTCTGGAAGGATGCCGCCCGCTTCAGGTAAATACGCAGGGCCCATCTGACGTCCAACCGGTGCCACTGCTGTTCCTGTTCCCTAGCCAGTTTAGGGCAGAAATAGGGGAGAACAAGTTCCTGGGAACGGTGGAATATGGAATTCACCTTAGGAAGGGAGGCTGGGTCCAACCTCAACATGACCCTGTTGTTGTGGAACATGCACAAGTCCTCCCAAGAGGAGAGTGTTCCTAGCTCTGACACCCTTCTAGCCGATATGATGGAGACTAGGAATACCACCTTAAGGGTTAGGTGTTTCAGGCTAACTGTTTTCAACAGTCTCAAAGGGCTCCTCCATGAGAGCCCGTAGCACGGTTGGAAAATTCCAGTGGGGAATCTATGCACCACTGGGGGGTGCAGGTTGGAGACCCCCCCGAAGGAACCTCTTCACAACAGGAAGTTGGGTGAGAGGAACCGGGCCCTCGCCCAGGAGGATTGTGGCAACGGTTGCTAGTTGCCTGTGCACAGTTCCCCGGGCGAGATCCTTGTCTAGGCCATCCTGGATGAATTCCAGGACTTACAAGACCGAGGGCCTGGTGGGCTCAATTTGTTTTGCCTGGCACCAGGCCGCTTCACGCACTCTCCTCCGCTCCATGCTCACAGTTCAAAAAAACTTCTTTGCGCTCTTCCCAGCGCTCCGTGCTCCCTGCGGCTCAAATTCAGCTGCCGAAACTGTTTCCAGTCGATTGGTGCAATGGGGGGGGGGGGGGCGGCTCTGGGCTGGGAATCCCTAGCCTCTAGCCTCCCAGTTGCATAAAACCCCCCAGGGATCGGCGCCACATGCTTGGCAAAGCCGGAAATGGCTGCCGCGACCTCAAAGCTCTCTCTGATCCCAAGAATACAAAGTAACACTCCCTGGTGGTTAGAAAGGAAAACCAGGTAGAGCTACTTACAGGCTAGAGCAGAGAGCTAGCTACAGTGGCTGCAGAGGCAAGGAGGTTCCAGTAGAGATAGAAATCGCAGTAGAAGTTAAAAATATGACTCGTTCTTTAGCTGGACTGAGATGAGGTGGAGAAGAAAGGGTGGAGCACAGAGGCGTGTCTTCAGCTTCATCCCAGTCTCGTGGCCAAATGGGTGTGTCAATACCATCCACTGGAGCCTCCTGTCCCTTGCTCCAGAAAATGACCTAGCCTGTGCACAATACATGGTTTGTTTATCCATCACCTGAATAAACCAGCATGTCAAGACACAAGCCAATAATCCGCAAACATAAAGACCGGATTAATATATGAGCATCTAATCCCGCTTTATTAACGGTTTCTAGATGGCTAGGATCACAGAAGGTTGGTTGGAATATGCAAGTATAACTTCACTGTTTTAAACCAATTTCTGAACTGATGCAGTAACATCCCAATAAGCATTAAAATTATTTTTAATAGATAAGCATAATGTACCAGATGCCCTAAACAGATTTTGTTATGACCACTATTCTAATATTACAAGAATCAGGAACAGATATAAACTATAATAGAAGTTTCTTACAAATTACTTTAAAAGGCTCACTCGCAGTTAAACCAATGTTAACTCATTAAATAAGACATTTTAAAGATGATTAACCAAGAATAACTTTTGGTATTTCTATCTTTAATTGCCATATGGATGGTAAAAGTATAAGGAAAAAAATGAACATTATCTCAGACTCTAACTTACTATGAGTTTGATCCATGGAATCTATTCTACCAGAAGCAGCAGCAAAGTAGACCCATTTTATGAACAGATTTGGGATAGAAATCTGGTAGAGTATTTGGCAGTTGGGTGCAGAGGTGGGTTGCTGCTGGTTCGGCTGAATTGGTAGTGGAATTCAGGCCTGGGTCACAGTGACCTAGGCCTGATAAGCCCCCAAACTGGTTCCCTAGCTACCAATGTCGCTGCCATGTTGGATTTTAGTTCCTGTGCGTGCGCAGTTCACTGTAAATTGTCCATTGAACAGTATATGTGAGTGCAGAGCACAGGTTGCAAACTGGTAGTAAAACCGGCAGGAACTTGCCCCCGGTTGGGTGGGGTTATTATACTGATGTACATGACATAGTCAAAATAAACATGCCTGCAAATTTGCATCCGGTTTCATAGTATGCACCCAGTACACCATGGAACAAATTTCTTCCCTTGTTAGGCTTGATCAAGTATAAATGCCATTAAATTATTAACCCAAGAATTTGATAACATAATTTGAAGTAGGATACCTTGGATTGAGGTACCTTCAATTAACCTTCAAAAAGAGAAATAGAACAGGAAAGGGAATTTCTCCATGCATCTAAGAGGTAACTGGCCTCCAGTTTTTCTAATCAGTAAAAAAGCATTACATTTTATGTCAATAAAATATTACCACAGCAGTTATGGAACAAAAAACAAACGGAAATAATGTGGGATTCTTGTTAATGTGGTACACAATCCAGTGGGTTTATATAGATGTATTAATTTTTATATCAGTTTACATAATTTGGAGCTGTTTTGATCTCTGAAGTTAAAGAGACTACAGACTTGTTCAAGAATTATTTAACCCATATCTTGTTTCCACTAAAATGTGAAAAGAATTAAGAAAAGGCTATTACGTCAAAATATTGATTCTGAGCTCAACTGCACTTATAAAAATCGTTCAGAACTAAAGATAAAATTTCTGCCATTTTTGCATTGCATTTAATACAATGTACCTTTGCTTCCTAATTTAACACTTTTTTCTTCTGAAATATCTTTTAGGCAACACTGCCTTCACCATAAAGCAAAGTTTTCAAGCATGTTGTGGTAAGTCCCCATAAATCAATTTGTTTGAATATACTCCTTCAGTTTTCTTTCTTATAACAAGGATCTAGAAGGGGAGGAACCAGCTTCAACTCAACCCTGACCTCTTCCTCTATTTTTCCATTTATAACATCTGTCTTACTTTTCAAAACTTTCATTTTGTCACTGCTTTAAGTCTACAGTCAGTTGCTGTATAGATTCTTCAATTTTCTTAACTTCTTTTATATATTTTTTATTCTTGTAACTCTTTCTTCCATTTCCTTTTTAACCGTTGCAGTCATTTTTTGTAAAATTCTTTAAACATTTTCTGCAATAATCTGGTAAAATGTCCTTATTTATAAGTTGTTCTAGAGAGCCACTACATACTCCTTCTCCTAATTTAGCAGCTTTTCTTGTGATTACCATTGTGAGATGAAAGTATGTCAATTATTTTTGAAAAAAGTAAAAGGCAGGTTTCTCTTTGTCTTTCTGGGTTTTGTTAAAAAAAGGTTTTCTATATATTTAACTCTTTAGTCCAACAGTTTAGCTCATATCCTTTCCTTGTTTTGTAAAATTCAGCAATTATTTACTATTCTTTTTTTTAAAAAAAAAAACCACTGTCCCCTTTATACATTTCTTGAATCACAATCTTGTTAAGCCTTTTGCTTTTAAATTAAAAACCTTTAAAATGGTCCTTTCCACACCCATCTTAAATTTAAAAAATGTACTCACTGAAAGTCTTTGATCTTCACTGCCATTTAAAATATCTCTTTCAAGCTATAAAGTAATTAAATCCTAAAGTGTTTAAGAAAGTGAAGTTTTTGTCCCTCAAATGTCCATTAAGACTGCATAGCAGTTAATGATCTTTTGGCTCCCATGCTGATCAACTCATGATCAACCCAGAAGAGACTCAATTCTTGTGGTTTCCTTGTGAGGAATAGCTCTTCCAGAGTGCAAATGGGCAATCCCAACAATCTCTCCTTGACTGATTCTCAGGCCCAATCCCAGAGACAAGACAGTGAGATACAATAGAGTCCAATTCTTTATTTGCTTACACCAAAAAGAATCTTCCCAAACTAAAGCTATCACTTTCTTAGCTACTAGATATATCTGAAAAATTCAAGTTATTCTGAACCTCTTCTCTTTCCTTCCCATCCAGCTCAGAATCGTGCAGCCTCTTTAATTCTGGTCTCTTTCTAGCAAAAAGATGGCTAACTCCTCTTCTCTGCTGCTGCAGATGTATATTCCATAACACTAATGATTCCACTGCAGGATGTCCCCACACGCAGAGCTGCTGCTCAGAGGGCATATAACCTGCCATCAGCCCTTACCCGGAAGACAAAATGAGCAGCAGTTGTGAAAACTGTTCAATGTGCTTTGCTATCTGATAATTGGGAATTTGATTCTGAAAGGAAAATTCGACACACCTTGTTTGGTATTGTTAGAAACATTTTCATTTAATCCTTATTTAAACATGGCAAAGAATATTTCCAAATTACCAAAACCCGCTTAACTGCATTTCCCTTCAAACTGAAGCAAGAGTATTAATAAACAGAAGAGGTGATATGTGATGACCTACTAAGTAGAAAAGAAAAATTAAAGGAATTTCACAAAATAGTAGCATACATACATTTTCATAATTCCAAGAAAGGAATTCAGTTGGCTCTTCATAAATCTAATTATCTAAGTTTTACAGATTTATGCTTATATTGGTTCCAGAATGCTTGAAGCTGTAGTATTCTTGTAAATGTAACATTCTAAATACACTTGCACACATACTTAGTTTCAAAAGCAACATGAAAATGCATGTTTATATAAGCATTTGTGGAAAAAAATGTTTAAAAAACCCAGGTCTGATGGCTTATTTCCAATTCAGTATCTGCATACTGAATCCTAGCAAAATTTGAAAAAGTGATGCTAAATATGCATCAGACTAGAACAGTATATTGTTGACATTATTATGAGAAGTATTTCAGAAGTTTTTCCATAGACCAACATGATATCTTTGTTTTTATAGGGTTTTTGAAGCTGTTGTGGATATTTGCTAGTGATTGAAGAATTTACAATGACAAGTTTATGTTTCAATAAAAAATAAGCATAATTTTTTTACATGTTGCAGATATTGTATCGGCACAATATAACCAATATAAAATGCCTGGATAAAGCCCAACCTGCTGTAAAAAAAATCTATTTTATAAGACAATAGTCATCCCAGTGTCAACTCTCAAAACCACTTTAGCTTGAGCATTGGGCACTATCTAATAAAATGAAATTCAATGGTGAAGAGTGTAAGTTTCTACATTTAGGCAAGAAAAACGAAATGCACAGGTACAGTATAGGTGGTACCTTCCTCAATAGTAGTAGTAACTGTTAGAGGGATCTTGGAGTCCTAGTGGACAACCATTTAAATATGAGCCAGCAGTGTGTAGCAGCTTCCAAAAAAGCCAACACAGTTCTAGGCTACATAAACAGAGGGATAGAATCAAGATCACGTGAAGTGTTAATATCACTTTATAATGCCTTGGTAAGGCCACACTTGGAATATTGCATTCAGTTTTGGTCGTCACGATGTAGAAAAGATGTGGAGACTCTAGAAAGAGTGCAGAGAAGAGCAACAAAGATGATTAGGGGACTGGAGACTAAAACATATGAAGAACGGTTGCAGGAACTAGGTATGTCTAGTTTAATGAAAAGAAGGACTAGGGGAGACATGATAGCAGTGTTTCAATATCTCAGGGGTTGCCACAAAGAAGAGGTAGTCAAACTATTCTCCAAGGCACCTGAGGGTAGAACAAGAAGCAATGGGTGGAAACTAATCAAGGAGAGAAGCAACTTAGAACTGATGAGAAATTTCCTGACAGTTAGAACAATTAATCAGTGGAACATCTTGCCTCCAGAAGTTGTGAATGCCCCAACACTGGAAGTCTTTAAGAAGATGTTGGATAGCCATTTGTCTGGAACGGTATAGGGTTTCCTGCCTAGGCAGGGGGTGGACTAGAAGACCTCCAAGGTCCCTTCCAACTCTGCTATTGTATTGTTTCATGTTCCTTTTACTTCCGTGTCTTAGTCGCCATAGATATGGGGGTAGGGGAAGCTATGGGGCAATAAGGCTGGTGGGAATCAAGGTCGTATCAACGAGAGCTCATAACTGCTGGAGGGAGTAGCTGAGCAGCCTGCCATCCACCTGCTTGGCTAACGTGACCAATGACACTAGTAGGGTGGGTGATATCTATTCTTTTTATTATATCAAAATGTGGGAAATATTTAGAGTTGGTTTCACATTTGAATGTGCCAATATAATGTACCCAATAAAATGGATTTTTGAGAAAAGCCACAGCCTCAGAGTCCTGAATTGATTGGGCCATTACTCAGAACCTTGAGAAAACCCAGTCTCGGTGGTTTTATAGGAGATGACCGTTGAGCTCAAGGGAGGAGTCAAATGCACTAACAACCATGAGCCCACAAGAGATCTAAGTCCAGCCCATCTTGAATGCCTTCTACTCTTCTCTATCGCCAATTTCCTTTGGCTGTCAGTAGTTCAGATTCTTTCCATCAAATATTACATGAGCTCACATAAGGATATAATAGTAATTTTGGGGATCTGTCGTTAGAAGTGCTATATTGTTGATCACTGACCTATAAGCATTAACTCAGGAACAAGCAGAAATTAATTATCCAAATTATCTGCTGTAGACTAACATGCATGCATATCATTTAATTGAGATAACAAATAACTTCCCTTCCCAAATACTATCTATAACAGGGGCCTCCAACCCCTGGACTGCAGCTCAGTACTGGACCATGGCCTGTTTGGAAGCAGGCCATAGAAGTGGCAGTTGAGCGTGTGTGCAGCGCCATCTGAATGTGCAGCGGGTGAGCACAAGCCTCTATTCGTGAGTGGCAGGTGCGTGTCCTCTGCTCACGCAAATGGAACTGCGCTCACGCAGAACCATTCCCTCTCCTCACCTGTTAGTCTAGACCGGAAAGGTTGGGGACTGCTGATATAAAAGACAATAACAACTGGAAAATCTGATTTATGTGCAAAGTGCTTTGACTCCCATTTAGTTGTCCCAAATGGTTTTTTTCAAGGGACAATTAGACCTTCTGGTTTTTCTTTAAAGACGTTTCACTTCTCATCTGAGAAGCTTCTTCAGCTCTCTGGAGCTTCTTGGATGAGAAGTGAAATATCTTCAAAGAAAAACCAGAAAGTCCAGTTGCCTCTTGAAAAAGCACCTTTGGGACAACTATGATCTGGATGACTGAGAATCTCTATATACACTTAGTTCTGATATTCAAAACAAATTCTCACATATTTTCCATCTCAAACTGGGAGGAAATTCTGTTATTTTCAGCAATTGTAGTCAAAAGGAATTTAAAGGGTTAGAAAAAAGTAGGCCTGGAGCCTTGGGACTGCAAGATGCTCATCCCAGGAATAAATCTGTAAGCAAATATGACCATCGTAGGGCTTGCCCTTCCAATTCTACTCTTGACTATTGAACTACTCAATACTAAGAGAAAATCAAGTAGAAACCTACAGATAATAAACTGTTATGACAGGTTCCACCTTGTGTTACATAATGAAGCATCCCAAAAATGCTGGATATATAAAATCTTGGATTAATGTTAACAAGATTAACCTTTTTAATATTAGCTAAAAGCCTGCTGTAATAGCAAGGAGACTCACCAGGAACCTCACATGTAAGATCTTATTTAGAGGATTCATTTTCATGGACAATTGTTTATATTTCAAAAGTGGTTGATATAGTGAGTAGATATCTGGAGCCAAAAAGGTTCAAATATTATTTTCAAGCCTATTTTCCCCAAACAATTCAATAACCTCTGCCAAATACATTTGTTCCTAAAATGTCTAGAGGCTCACAAACAGAGAATTCCTATTAGACTGTATGAAGATTTAGCAAAATGTGTATATAAAATTGTTGACAAGGGAACGTCTGTTGATCAGTTTGGAATCATTGGGTTTTAAAAGCAGGTAACATTATGATGGAAAATTGTATTAATTTGAATAGTGATTCATTGGTACCCTTAATATTGCAGCATCTTTTTCTAAATTTCCTTTTTTCCTTTGATCATAATGTTCTTCAGCTGAAGTGATTAGTCCCTTCAAGTAACTGTCATAGAATTTCTAAGTATTCTGGAGCCTAATTAATAAGGAGATCCTTCAAAAACAGGCAGAGCTTCAGATTAAAATGTTAGTCAAATATAATACATTCTACATTTCTTCGTTATTCAGTCTGTTGCAAAAGGAGTACACTATTGAATTTTCTCTTTTAAGTACATTAATAGAAAGAAGTTGGGCTAAAATTATGAATTATTTTAGTTTTAGCAGAAAGCAGAGACTACAGTCTAAAACAGGGGTCCTCAAACTACGGCCTGTGGGCCAGCTAGGGCCCGCTGAAGCCATTAATCTGGACTCTGTGGGACAAGGCTGCCCCACCCACATTGCCCCAGCTACTCACTGGCCCCCACCCAACTTCTGGAGGCCGAGGAGGCCAAAAATGGGATGCACGGAGGCCTCGGGAGGCCAAATGTCCCTGTTTTGGGGTGGCAGAGTGATTCTGGAGGCCAAGGATGCCAAAATGGGCCCGTTTTTGGCCTCCCCAGCCTCCAGAGAGAGGGAGGGACAGACAGACACACACACACACAAAATACCCAAGGCAGCCATATCCCTTCACTAGCCTGCTTTCCACCCCCAGGAGCATAACAAATTAAAGTTTAATTTGTGTGAATTGTTTAAGGCACTGCTAAATTGGCCATACTCACCCAGTCACATGACCACCTAGCCATGCCCCCCCCAGCCTGTCTGGCCCCCTCAACAGTCTGAGGGACCATTAATTGGTCCCCCGTTTAAAAAGTTTGAGGACTCCTGGTCTAAAACTAGAGTTTCTAAGCACCTAAGAAAACAATATGGGCTACTTATCCTTTTTTAATCAGCAATGAACAAAATCTTCTAGGACTTAGCTCTGTACAACACACCAACCACCAGGTAACAAACCATGGTTTATTGAATTAATCTAATTTTCTGAGTTTACCACCCACACCAGCTGAATTCACAAGAGCCTGGATTAAGCAATGCCTGCCTATATTGCAATTCGGAGCACTGGGCGAATAAAGCTCAGCTCTTCATTATTTTCATGAGCTATGCCAACTAAGCGCATCATCCCTTGGACACCATTGAGGTTGTCGTTATTTCCCCTTGGCTCAACACAAGACGGTCTAAATTATTCTAAAAATGGACTACAAAGCACCAGTGAGGCCATGACTGAAGACTCTCTAAACAGGATGTTTTTTTTTCCTGATCAGATCCTGTGGAAAATTTACCAGAGAGGCGTCTTGTGTTTTAATGCCAGCAGATCAACTTTTTTTTTTAAAGGAAAACTTTGAACAAGGACGCTGTTTTTCCTGAACATCCAAGTATTCCATCAGCGAAACAACCCGAAATGTTTGCAAGGAGAGAGAAGCCGCCGCCAGGAGGACCCGCCGGGCTTCTCCTCCAGGGAGAAACCAGGATTGCATTCGCTAAATCTTGGGGAGCGGGAGAGAGAAGGACGGGGACTGGAGCGGAGAAAGCGAAAGGAGGCTCATTTTACCCCACATCGTCCCTCCCCAAGCCAAACTACAACTTTCGCCTCCTTCTCGCCCAGCATCTTCAGAAGGGCGGCTGAAGTTCCAGGCTTTCCTTGAAGCGGCGCCAGAAGAAGTTAACGCCGCCTGCCAGCTTCCCTCCCTCGCCCAACTCTCGCCTTGCCCGGCGGGGAAGCGTTGCGATCCAAAAACTCTTCCCTAAGGCCTGGAAAGGGAAGTAGAGCAACGAAGTCCGCCGCCGCCGCTCTCGAGAGGGCGAGTTTCTTAAGCCTCACCTGCAACCGGACCCTTGGGAGGAGAAGGCAGCCGCCCGAACTTCGCCCTCCCTCGGCAAAAGGAGGCCCCGGAAGCATCGGAATCCGAGGCGGCGCTCGCCATCTCCCTCGGCAGCTTCGGAGCAACCGGTGAGCCGCCGCAGAGAGCATCTCTCGCCTTTCTCCCCGGCGTCTCTTTTCTCCCTTCGGTCTAGCTAGGCTGCTAAGGAGGGAAGAGGCATCGGGGCGCGAGCGCGCACCCGCGGAGAAGGCGATCTGAGCTCGGGCGCGAGAATCTGCCGGAGCGAGCTCGGCTCTCCCAGAACGCCGCCGCCGCCGCCGCCGCCAAAGACAAGGGGGCGGGCTTTTAAAGGAAAGGGCGTGGCTTCCTCGCGTTGGACTCCGTATCGGCGAAAGGCGCCCACCGGGAGGGGCTGAAGGAAAGTGGGGAGGGGGGAGAGAGAAAGTGTATTTGTGTGTGTCCCGTTTCGAAGTGGAGGTTGTAACTCAGTGGTTGCCAACCTTTTTTTTGGCTATGTCCCACCCAAGCATGACTAAAATCCTGAATCCCCCCCCCCCGGACATATAATTCTTACTTTACTCAAAAAGTGAACTCTACTGCCATTAATGTGGTGTTGAACAAGGTTCAAATTGCCCCCATTAAAAATCACCCCCCCCCCCGGGGGGCATGGGCCCCACGTTGGGAACCACTGTTCGAACTTCTTCCTGCTTCTCCCGCCTTCCGAAGGCAGCCTTTTGTCTTTTGGAAAAGACTTTTGTTAAACTGGGTTTGTTGAAAATCGCAATGCGTGACGTGAGAGACGTTGTGACAAAACGTGTCTGGCTCTGCCCGTCAAGTAACCCGGCGGTCACCCCAAAAAGTTTTAAAAAAAGATTTGGCTGTAAGAGAGAAAGGGGGAGGGGATTTCGAAAAAAGGAATTGCCTTGATCAGAGCCACAAAGCAAAGTTTTCTGCTCAAAGCGGCAGAAAGGCTTCGCTTTCTAGCGATCTCCCCATTCGGCTGCCTCAGGGCAGACTTTGAGAACAACTGACTCAAATAGTGAATAATAGTCAGATCCGGCGGCTGCCAACTGCTGTACATTCAGGGCGGTACAATATTAAGAGGAAGCCTGCAGCAGCCTGTGTAGGTTGGCATATTAACTGGCAGGAAATTAAAAGAAAAATGGCACGCCCTTTATATTTACAATCTTGCAACAGGAAATAAATACGAATGCCTGGAGTTTAAAAGTACTAGTTATCGAGCCCTAAACCAGTGGTCAACAACTGGTGGTTCGTGGAGCTCTAGTGGTCCCTGAGAAAATTTTGGTGATACGCAGAAAAACGGGCCTGGAGAACCAAGTGGGATAGAGCCCATCAAGTGGCTGGTTAATTGTTTGTTGTTGCTAGGATGGAGATTACTGTTTTTTAGTCTTTTATATTGGGTTTTTTATTGGTTGCAAGCCACTCAGTCGCTGAGAATAAGTTGGTCATAAAAATCTTCTAAATAAATAAATTCTGCCACTTGGGGTTGGAGGAGAGAAGCTGGGCCATGGTTCTCTGAACTTTTGATGTGGTGATTCACTCCTCAAGATGGAAAAACTGACAGAAGAGCTGCATCCTCTTTTTACTCCACCAGCGTTTTTCAGCATGGGTGGCTGAAGAGCTTGGGAAGAGAGAAAAAGTGGCAGAGAATGCCATGTAGCAGCATGCTAATCCTCCAATTCCAGGGCATTAAATGCCATTAAAATGGCTGTGTGGGATTCGAGAATTGGCACCAAAGCAGCCATGCCTCTCAAATTGCAGTACAGACAAAATGCCTACTCAGCAATGTTGCTGTTTAAAAGGAGTCTAATAATCAGAGTGAAATAATGGTTGGGATATTGAAGTTGGTCTGGAGGAATCTCCAGTTTAAATTCATATTCAGCCATGGAAGCTTCCAGTGACTTTGGACCCTCCGGAGTCAAGAGAAATGATCTTCCCTAGACAGATCTGGCATGCAATTTGGGGATCTTCTTGGATTCAGAGTTCCTGCTGGAAGAATGGCTGGCAGAGAAGTCTTTAAACAAATGCATCTTATGTGCCAACTACAGTTATCTGACGGGATCTTGAACTTATGTTAAGAAGAAACCTCCCTCATGATATTCAGTCTCCCAGAAGGCTGCAAAGACTTAGTTATTCTTCCACATATTGGGCTAAGATAGTGATGGCTAACGTTTTTCTAAAGGTGTGCCAAAACTGTATGTGAGCACGCGCTATCGGGCATACTCATCTACGCAAGCGATCCCCACCTGCGCATGCACAAGTGACCCCCTCCCCGGTGCATGCGTGAGTGAACCTCGCACGGTGAAGAGGAATTTTTGGGCTCCGGAGGCTTTCCTGAAGCCTGGGGAGGGCGAAAATGGTGTAGTCTTGCCCGCCGGAAGGGCGAAAATCAGCTGTTGTGCGCATGCGCACCTGAGCTGAGGGCTGCATTGCTGGCATATATGCCTCTGTGTGCCACCTGTGGCATACGTGCCATAGGTTTGCTATCACAGGGCTAAGATAAGGGTTGAACTGGGATGACATTTCGTCTCATGAGGGAGGGAGGATAAAAAGGGAACTTTTGTTTTTAGCCATATTTTTATGGATTGTTGTGAGGTAGGCAGTCATATAAACCTTAAAATTAAATAAATAAATGCTGGGAAAGTTATATTGGAAATAGGAGTACCTTTAAAAAAAAACAAGTACAGGTACTCCTCAACTGACCATTTGAAGTTACAACAGCACTGAAAAAAGTGATTTATGGCTGTTTTTTACACAGAATGCCAATGTGATGATCAAAATTCAGATGGTTGGCAACCAGCATATATTTATGAAGGTTTCCATGTCCCAGGATCCTGAGGTCACTTTTTGTGATTTTCTGACAAGCAAAGTCAGTGGGGAAGCCAGACACCTAACAAGCATGTTATGAACTTAATGACGGCAATGACTCATTCTACAACCTTGTGGCAAGGTCATAAATATGAGGCAACACTCACTTTACAACTGTCTTACTTAGCAATGAAAATTTAGGGCTGAACTATAATTGTAATTGAGGACCTATCCTGTAGCTCTTCAGAGACCAGTTATGTTAAAAAGATGCCTTTGAGGTTTAATATTTCTCCCCAAATTATAGCAATAAGAGAACCTACACCAAGCTGAAATATTTTCCCCTGGCCTTTCTCATTACAACATACTATAAAGGTATAAATGGCTATATCAAGAAGAATATAATGTCACATGGCTCTTGAGCTTTTGAGTTGGAAATTTGAGAAGGTAATCTCACAGAATGGAACTTGTCCGTCCACAAAGTAGCTATCTCATGCAAACACTGTCCAGACTGTATCCAAGCATTTCTTTCAGCTCCATATCTACTTTATCTTTCCTGAGTAACTGCTCTACAGTTGCACATCATTTTGATTTATAAAGGAAGCTTTCAAAACTTATTGGAAATAAAAAATGATGCTGGGAAATAGAGATATACTTTAGAGCATGCCAGCTTCCCAAATGCAGAAAAGTAATGGGCTTCTTGCTCTCCAGGACGCTGGCAATTGAAGCATCAAGATTTAATAAACTAGCAATCTGTTTCCATAGTAACTGGTATTAAATGGGAACATTTCAACCTATGTGTGAAGAGGTTTAACTCATTCCCCTAAACGGAGACCTTTGATGCCTATCTACATCTCTGATTAATATTGGCTATTATACAGAGATTATACTTTAAATCAAATAATATATGTAACTAGTTGAAAATGGAAAATATTTCATATATTAATATAATCTATATACTAATACAGCATCCTCCCATATTATTGAACTGAGCCCCCAAATTCTTTATATCTTCATAAAATCTCTAGAAATCATGGAAAGCATTGGCTTAGAACAACAAATAATACTTTTAGGCAGAACTGCTGTATTTTTCGCTTCATAAGACGCACTCCCATTTTTGGCCTCTGCACACCCCTTTATCGGCTTCTGCATGCTCCCAGGACACACAGAGGTCAAAAATGGGATGCGTGGAGGCTAAAAATGGGGTGTGCGGAGGCAAAAAATGTGTGGAGGCTGGCAGGTGGGGGGAGGGCTTTGGCAATATTCGCTCCATATGACACGCAGACATTTCCACCCATACATATATATGGTTTGACATATACATACATACGTACATACATATACATATATGTCAAACCAAAATCAGGCTCCATAAAAATTTATTACATAAAATACATTAAATATTGAACTGGTCGCAATTTTTTCTAAACTATTCTGTTTGGCGCATTTCTTTCTCTAAGCAAACAAAACAAAAACATTTTGTGTTTGGCCTGTGGGAACCGACTTGATATATCTTGTATAATTCTTCTCTTCCAAATAATTTGCTTTGAATATACAAACTAACCTTAGGCAAGTCACTTTTACTCAGTTTCAACATATATTCTTTCCCAACTAATATACACAATTTGGGAATAGTTCTAAATATGTACATAAAGTTCTATAAATAGTGCTATTATGTGTGCAATACATTATTTTGTACAATTCTATATCTGAAAATGATCAAAATAAAAGACCCACGCCTAGTACAATTATAGATTCAGCAGGCACTATGCTTTCTTAAACCTATTTTATATTCACAAGTCCTAGACATTTTTTAAAGCACCCATTACACGCAGAACATAGTAGTAATGTAAGTACTTCAGACTCTGACTTTAAACAAATCTTTGTGGGAACTGTCACATTTTCATGCAGTTTTCCATTTGGGAATTAATTCTCTAGGATTCACCATCAACCAATCAGTGTAAAGGGATTGTCCACATACTGTTCCAGGTCATTTATATTCCAATATATGCTGAGTACTACTTGCAACAAAATAGAAACTTGCCAATGATTTGATAATACAAATGAAATCTGTACATTTTGGAGGGTTTGGGGGATGGGTATTCTCAAACTATTTTTCCTGACATTTTGAGTAGTATCAAGGATCATACCCAGGTAGTTCTCAACTTACAACAGTTCATTTAGTGACTATTCAGTTAGAATGCACTGAAAAAATGTGACTTATGACTGTTTTTCAGTTACGACCTTTGCAGCATCCACATGATCATGTGATCAAAATTCAGATGGTTGGCAAATGTTTCATACTTAGGACAACTGCTGTGTCCCAAGATCATATGATCATCTTTTGCAACCTTTTGATAAGCAGAATCAATGGGAAAACCAGATTTACTTAACCACCAGATTAACTGCAGTGATTCATTTAACTATGACAAGAAACATCATAAAATGGAGCAAAACTCACCTAATAAATGTCTCACTTAACAACACAAATTTTGGGCTCAATTGTGGTTATAAGTCAAGGACTTTGTACATTTTGGGCAATAGCCTAAAAAAAGATATATTAACAGAACTTCCAAAACAGTTAACTACATAATGTATGAAGGACATCACCCCACCCCCATACACAAATTTTAAATATTCTATTGAACCAGTGTGTGACACTTTTACTGTATTTTCCGCCATTTTGATCAATTCACATTCAAAGCTGCATCCACTGGATTCACTTGTCATGAATTATATTTATCTACATGAAACATCTCAGATCAAAATGTAGATACATATAGTCTATAGTCTGCCTTCCAATAATCAAACATACCCACAAAATTCCAAATATATGTACTAACTCCAAAAAGATTATAGAGATAATTTTTGGTGTTATACTTTTGGCTGAACAACACATCCGATGAACAGAATTGCACATAGGGTTCCACTCATTATTATATATCTATGTTCTCAATCCACTAGAATATGCACTAGTTAGAACTGGACCAGGAAAACCAAAAGGTAGATACCCATTTAATTATACAACACGTTGCTGACTCCGGATCAGACATTTTCGACTTAAAACATGCATACTTTACATTCTTGGAAAAAGACAACAATAAATAAGTGGCATTTAAGATTCTCTTTAATATGCAAGCTTAACCCTTCTACTTGTCTCAATACAGAGAATAAAGTCAGTAGCTCAGATCAGTCTGAATATCTATACTTGTATCTCCATTTTGAGACTTGCAAAAGCTTCACACACGGATACATACTTTTCAAACACAAAAAACAAGAGATTTTACCATTAATATACAGTTATTACTAGAAACTCCTTTACTTTAAGCACATGTAATGTGATAATGACAGCCCTCCATTTTGCCAGCCATACATTAGTAAAACCAATACATTTGGATTTAAGTAAATTTTTCTACCTTCTTTCAATGAACGTAAACTAGCTTCAACTTAATTAACTTCATCTAAGAATTCTTTCAAATACTGCTTATGTAATTTCTCTAAATACACAAAATCTATTCAGTTAACAAGCTAAAAAGCCCCTGCCTTTCCTGCCCTATGTGAATGCATTCACTGCATGCCACTACAAAACATAAACCTCACCACCTCAATCACAATGATTCAGAGGCAATAGAACTGATGACTCTTATGGCAGCTAGCAGGATAAACTACCTTCCTAGCTCATTTATCCATTGATTCACATTTATAATTTTAGCAGAAAATACTGTGCTAGCATGAAGATTATACATATGAAACGATCTGAACAGTCAACATGCTTATTATCAATACTAAATTCAAATCAAGCAAGAATCCATCCAGTACGGAACCTTTTAAAAAAAGGTTCATTAACTGTCAAAACTGTGCTCAAGGCAGTGGCTATGTCCACATACACACGTAAAATTAGCCCATAACTAACCATTAACCATAAATCAACCATACAGGTTGGGTTTGCAGTCTACTGGGCAACCAGATTTTAGTCCAGGGTATGCTTCAAAATGGAAACCAAAGAGTTGATATTCACTCACCATACTCCACTTTCATCAACCTGTGGAGTATCAAATATTTGGTTTAGCACAGCGGTCCCTAACCTTTCCAACTTGGCAACCCAGCCCAGGGCGGAGGGGGGGTATGAGTGGCAGGCGCACACGCACACAACTGCAAATATACAAACAGTGGCCATGTGCGCCCTCCACTCGTGCAAATGGAGCTTTGCGCATGAGCAGAGGGTGCTTGCACTCACGCATGAAGCTCCACTCACGCAAGTGGAAGGTGCTTGTGCTCGTATATGAAATACCATTCACGTGAGTGGATGGCATTTGCGCGCAAAGCTCCATTCACACAAATGCAGCTTTACGCACACCCTCCATTTGTGCAATGGAGTTTCACTGCTGGGTTTTGAACAGGCCGCAACCCAGTAGTGGGCCAGGGCCTGTGGGTTGGGGACCCCTAGTTTAGCAGTTATGGAGAAAGTTAAAAACATTGACTTGAGATACTTATAAAACTATCACAAACTTTTCATCTTTTCTGCATAATTCCCTAAGAACCAGTAAAAGTGGTAAAAGAAATTGCATAAGCAGAATTGAGGCAACAAGTCTGTAGAATTAAATGAGGAGCTACTATTGAATTCAATGGAGCATTTTTTTTCCTGAGTAGAATATGGTGTAAGACAGTGTTTTTCAACCACTGTGCCGCGGCACACTAGTGTGCCGTGACATAGTATAAGGTGTGCCGTGGGAAAAACACCCGCCTATAGTCAATATAGGCACAGAGTTAAATTTTTTTAACATTTTCTAATGGTGGTGTGCCTCGTGATTTTTTTCATGAAAAAAGTGTGCCTTTGCACAAAAAAGGTTGAAAAACACTGGTGTAAGATATAGGACTGCACCATAAATAAAACTAAATCATTCTATCAATTTTCTCTTTTTTAAATGTTTAATCACAAGGCATTGACCGACCTTTATTTGCAAAAACTCTTACAATTCATAATGCTGAATTTCAGCTAGTAACTGTATGTAGCACTTACCTGAACTCACCCATCTTTATGTTTTTTGTTATACTGAACTATAAGGAAGGATTACAAGTGCTAAATATTTTCCATCTAAGAGGCAGCAAACACCTTACCCAAAGCAAAATACTGCTCGTGTACTTTTCATGACAATTTTTATATATAAAATATAGAAGAATAAAACTTTAAGAATTGTTTTACAGATTCATCTACCATACATCATGGCTTTGGATGTTTCTGAATATTCAGTACTAAGCTCCACAAGAATTTTTTTCCAAAAAATAATTCTTAAAATCACACTTAATGCATCTGACACATTTATGGTTCCATATAACATACATTTTCAGTCAATATGTTTACCAAAATATTTGAGGCATTATATCTTTTCAAAACATGAATTATTTAAGTTTAAAGTATTAGGTGAATGCTTCTTATTCTGATGCAACATACTTTGATAGATACCTAAAATATGCCACAAATAGAAGCAGTTGATTTTTTTTTCTGAGAAATCCTTTGGCATGCTTTAGTAAAAGTTACTGAAAATGTAGTATCCCAACTGCGTATTCATAAAACCAAAATTGAAAAGTAATTGAACAACTTTGTTGCATAAGGACATTGTTATAAGTAGAAACACACTAGGACATAGATATTTCTCAGAATATATTAGTGCTTGTTAGCTGTTTTTTAAAAAAAGAAGTCATTTTAAAAATAAAATTTCATTCTATAGCTGTACTTGTGTTTCAGAAATAAAATGCAAATGTGTAATCAATAGCCCTATTTAGACTTCATGTGCACAAAAGTTTTAACTTTAAAAATGAAAAGAAAAATGCGGGCAAATATTTGGATCACCTGCTGAAGAAACATCCATTTTTAAGTTCAATTGGTTTTTCTTTAACATCCTATGGTGATGGGATGACAAAACAGAGAATCCAGGACCCTAAAATGTTGCAAAAATACCTAAAGTAATCTAAGGCTAAAAGATACTAGCTGCCGCTAGTTAGTGTCAAGCCAATCAAAATCCCAACCTGAATTCAATATTCCCACTAGCCTCTTTTCAAGAGGCCTATAAAGTAATAAACCTTCTTTAATACAGCACGACAAATTTGGTATTGGTTTTTAAAATGCAGTAATCACATAGAGATAAAAACACATGATCAAGCAAATACTTTTAATTAGCTGATCATAAATAAATCCACATAAGGACCGATTAAATGAGTTACAAAGTTGCATTTTTCCTATGTGGATTCAGATCTGTTTTAATATGTGCTAGCCAACTCTTATTGTTTAACCGAGATAAGTGGTTTGTAACTGACCTCCCAGCACCACGGCCATCAAGCAATTCATACTCCTTTAAAAAAAATTTTTTTTTTTTTTACAAATGTTAACACTTCTGTACATTATACATATTTCTACAATTTTATAAGTTGTATTAAAATTGTATATATTCTTCACAGAGAAAATGGTTAAGCTTTCAAAAGTGAATTATCTCTTTTACAAATTGATATAAACAACATGGAGCACTGCCTTTTGGCATCTCTGCTGGAGATCATCTGGAAAGGCTCTTAAATGTTGAGATGCTGAGAAAGAGACTCTCTGGTTTTGGATTTCATTAATAAATACTATTCCACACTGCCACATATGACCACCAGCTTGAAATAAGGAGAAACGCTGTAGTGTTGCACTACTGGAAGTGCATAAAAAACTAACTGAAAACATACTACTACTATTGTGTCATGTCCATCGTTTTTATAACAAAGCAGAATTGTAAAATCCATTTAGCAATGTGTATTTTGTCCTTTCACAACTGAACGTCTTTGTATATGGATACTAAAGAATCTATGCTTGGTTTTAATCACTTCCAGTGTGGTTCGCTTGACAAGGTGACACTTGGATTAAAAAATACAGGGATTTTTTTCCTCCTTCTGTTTGTTTCCTCTCACTTACAAATTTGTTGTTGAATGTGAAGCAAAAATTCATAGTAAGAAAATGCAGCCTCTGTCTTGTCTTCAATTAATTGCTGAAGAAAGTCTGTCTTCACTGGGCTTTCATCCCTGAAACATGGAGGAAAAAAAAATAAAAATTATCTGCAGGAGTTGATAATTGATAGAAATAATATGGGTAAATATTCTGAAACATCCCAGTGCCATTTCAGTCATGCCCACCAACACTTCTCAATTCCTACCTATTGTTCTCAAGCCCTCATAACAGATGCCTTTCAAATGTACCAACTCAGGAAATATTTGGCCAACAAGCTAATTTATAAATATGCCAAGTAATTACAAATTTAAACAGGGATAGCATTCCTGAATACATTCTTTAAAAAAACCTATTCAAAGGACAGTTTGCCAGAAAACTCCTATTTCATATAAGTGATGTTGCCTTTTGGATGCTATATATGAATACTTACTTAATTACTTGAAGTACTGGGTTTAAAGATTTACTATCCTTCAGCCAAGTTATAAAGGACCTGGTTCGCTCTGAAGAAACATTATCTAATTCTGGAAGCTGTGTCTAGAAAAATACAATGTGATAAAATTAAACAGTTATAATATGCTGTTGTATTAGATATTCAAGATAGCATCACATTTTTATTACACTTTGAGAATGTTGTGATAAAAATATAATTTATATTTATTATTTTCATCTAATTTAAATGCTGTCTTTTTATAAACAAAGTTCTGAAACAACTGTCTATATCATAAATAAGAAAATAAATTATGAAGATGGGAATCAAAACCGGCAAGCTCTAATAAGAACTGAGAACTACTTCATTTTCACGCCTGTATGACTCCTCTATAGCCTCATCTTGGGAAGTATTAGCTGGATATAAAATAAGTTCTTACCAGTTTTGGGGGTACTGACAAATAATTTGGATACCCAAGCACATCTTTAATGAAGTTATTATCACAACTTCTTCCAAGCCAAATGTAGAGGATCTAGAATGTGTTAGAAACAAAGTAATTAAAGTATACATTTTTCTTTGATAACATATGAAGTCATCAAGATTTTATTGGGATAAAATAAAAAAGGGATTTAAAGACATAATACAATGAGGAGACGAGCACAGGAAACTGCTGTATCAAACAGATGAAAAATAATATTTTAAATGGGCAACTCACCAAGCCACAATCCATAAGAAAAGCTCCTTCCCGTGTCAATTTCTCAGCAGACAATCGCTGAAGAGGGGGCTGGGGTACAACTTTGTCGTTGACATGTATTGCACCCTAAAATAGGATAATACAATTAAACTCACAATATAAATCAGCCTCATTGTAATAATTCAGTACTGGGGCAATGAGTGCTCATCCAACGTCCCCCCTCCTCCCCAAAAAGCACAAAATGTTACTTTTTAACCCATTCTGAGCTTTTGTATGGTTGATATTTTTTGTTTTGTGTTTTGCATTGATGAACCTCAGAATACATTTTAGCTTTGTTTGGCGAATTTCCCACAGATGAAAGGCTAGTAGCAACAAATGCTTACCTACTTTTGGGGCCCTCAAATAAACAAAAAAGAAAAAAAGGTAACTTGTTTTGAGTTTCTATTTTCTCCTATGACTAAAATATTGGAAATGTTCTATATTTTTTCCTCTTCAAATACAGACCAAATAATTTCAAGCTTGTTGTACTATAATACAGACACACACACACACTATATTGCCAAAAGCATTTGCTCACCCATCCACATAATCAGACTCAGTTGTGAGCGAATACTTTTGGCAATATAGTGTATATATGTTTCATAGATTTTCACATGTGGAGGTGTGCTGGTCTTGTTGTATTCGGGTCTTTTCCCATGTAAGATTGCGATTGTTTTGGCAACGTTTCGGCGAGGTCTCACTCGCCATCTTCAGGCTGGTGTTTTCGGCTTCGTGTTTGTGTAAGTAAGGCATGGTCGGAGCTGCTGTCTTTCTATAAATCTTGGTGGGGGTGTGTGGAGTGCTGGCTTTGTTTCAGTAAGTGGATTGATTGGCTGTGTAGTTGTATCATGATTGGTAGATTGGTGCTGATTGGTGCTGGGTGTGTGTCCGTTGTTGTTTTGTGTTGTAACGGCCTGGGTGGTGGGTGGGGCTCGTTTGTTGACTAGGGCTAGTTTCCAGATGTCTGGTAGGCAGGAGGTATCATCACGTTTATTCATGTTGTGGGGGTGTTTCTCTATTTCGATAATTATTCTCTTGTTGAAGTGTTCAGTTTTGGAGATAAATTTGGTTCCTTCAAAATCAATTTCATGTCCTGTAGCTTGAAGGTGCTGGAAAAGGGAGGAAGTTTTTTCTTTTTTTCTTACTGCGTTCTTGTGTTCTGCGATACGTGCATTTATTCTCCTGTTCATTTGTCCTATATATGTTGCAGGGCAGATTTTGCATGGTATTTCGTAGACTCCTTGGTTTTCTAGCTGGATTTTGTCTTTGGGGTTTCTTAAGATGCTGGCTATATTTTGGTCAGTGTTGAAGGCTGTCTTGACATTGTGTTTGTGGAGAATTTTGCTGATTTTATCTGTGGTGCCTTTGATGTAAAGGAGGAGGGTGATGCCATTGTCCTTTTCTGTGTCTCGGTTCTTAGGGGGGGGTCTCCTTTTGGATTAGGTTGGTAATGGACATGAAATTGATTTCGAAGGAACCAAATAAATCTCCAAAACTGAACACTTCAACAAGAGAATAATTATGGAAGCTATCGAAATAGAGAAACACTCCCACAACATGAATAAACGTGACGATACCTCCTGCCTACCAGACATCTGGAAACCAAGCTCCACCCACCACCCAGGCCATTACAATACAAAACAACAACGGACACAGAGCTGGCACCAATCAACCAATCATGATACAACTACACAGCCAATCAATCCACTTACTGAAACAAAGCCAGCACTCCACACACACACACCAAGATTTATAGAAAGACAGCAGCTCCGACCATGCCTTACTCACACAAATATGAAGCCGAAAACACCAGCCTGAAGGTGGTGAGTGAGACCTCGCCGAAACGTTGCCAAAACAATCTCAATCTTACGCGAGAAAAGACCCAAATACAAGACCAGCATTATATATAGATGTATACATACATACATCCAATGGTTTGAGTTGTGCTACAAAATATACTAAGAGTCAGTGCAAGTCTTTCAAGACTAGATGAAAAATTACCTAGTTTATTAGTGATACAGTGGAACACAAGAGGTGTATGCAGCTGTCCAAGATGCTACTAGAATAAAGATAGCAGTAGGAAGACCACCTCTATTTAGCAGAGATAACAATTATACATTATATATACCCATATACACGCACACGTGCAAATATACCTCATCAGTAAGCTTGTCTATCCTATATAAATTGGGGTAGATTATCTTCATCAAATGAACCAGAGGCTGACTTTTTATTTGGCACATAGCATATATGCGATCATCCAGACGTGTACTTGTGCCTGTTCTAAAAGCTTTCTGTAAAAAAAAAAAAAGAGAAAATAAAAATATTGTGTTTTTTATTGTAAATAGGCTAAGAACATCTAAATGAATAACTATCTGGCAGAATATTTTTCCACTTAAGTGGAAGATATATATCACAAAATTTTAAATACTTCTTAGCTACTATTATAAAACAGTGGTAAACACTGGTTACAAGTACAGTATTGATGAGTAGCAATAGTATTTTTATATTTCTTTAGAGATTATGAAAGCTAAGCAAATTGATGCATGTTATTCGTTCTACGTTACAATAAAGCCCACCAAAATTACAAAGATACGGTATTCAACCTATTCATCTGTATGTCATCATATTTCTGTAATCAAAACAGATTTAAACATTTACTTTTTTTAAATTGCTATTTATCAGAGGTTATACCTGTTTAAAAAGAGCCAAAATATACAGAGGGAACAGCCTGAGAGAATATGGAGCGATCAAAGCGGATTGTTGGAGGTTTGATGCTGTTGACATATATGCAGACAGCGAATCTACGACTGCATTGGCTAAAGCATCTCTAGCATCTGACAAACTTGATGAAACAGATCGATCCACAGCTGTAGAAAATGAAGTAGTAGCAAATAATTGTGAGGGAACCATATTTAAAGAGGCAATGAAAGTATACCAGTACAATGATTACTATTCTGCTAGCACATTTTCATTTTTCTAAATAGCTTTGAAGATATTAAACATGCAGTTGATCCAGAATACAGTGAACAAGACTAAATTATATTGCGTTAAAGGAAACACACCTCATATCTCATAATTGTCTAAAACTCTTTTAGAGAGAAGATAAAGGAAATCTACAATAGATAAATTGTAATTTATTTTTTATCTTACTTAGTAGCTATAAAATAAAATTTGAAGTTATAAGCTCTATAAACTGAGTATGTTGCCATTATGTTGTACTCACAGGATCTGTTTTCTGCATGCATTAACAGTAACAGTGTTATTTACCACACACATCCAAGGTGATGAGCAATTAATAAAGATTTACTAACTTCAAACTAAATATTAACCTTTATTTTATAATTTAAAGCAGTGGCATTTATTTATTTATATCATCTATAGCTGCCCACATCAACAAATTTCCATCCCCAGGAATCCCTCTGGAATACCTGGGTGGTTGAAGAAGTCGTATCCACGATTAAGGAATGAAATGAGTTCTATAACCATGCTGGATGTTTACGGCATTTATACTAAATGTCTATGGAGAGTCAGTCATCCAGGTCATGGTTGTCCCAAAGGTGCTTTTTCAAAAAGCAACTGGACTTTCTGGTTTTTCTTTGAAGATGTTTCGTTTCTCATCCAAGAAGCTTCTTCAGCTCTGCATCGCTAAATGTCTATGGAGATTCTCGGTCATCCAGGTCACGGTTGTCCCAAAGGTAGTTTTTGGATGAGAAGCGAAATGTCTTTAAATAAAAAGCAGAAAGTCCAGTTGCCTCTTGAAAAAGCACCTTTGGGTGACTTACAGTAGTTCTTAGTATCAGCTTGTTCCCTACCCACTTCCAAAATTTATCTATGATGTACACTATGTAGGGATCATAATATCATTGATTACATCCCCTATAATCCCATGGCAGGGCAGAAGAACGGTGCCTTCCCACTGCCTACCCATTAAAATGTATGTATTTTTCACTGCAAAAAAAAAGTGATATTTTAACATTTATTTGTAACTTACCCATATTAGCTAGGAGGCATATAATTGCTTGTACATCTGCTCCAGCATAAACATCCATCAAGGAAGTCACTACAGGCAAACAAAGTGTATGCACCCTAATTCTCCGTTCACCTGTATTAGGATCCAACCACACAGTGATAAATATGCAGTGTTTATTTTTGATCCATTTTTTTAAATATACATTTACTAATCACATAAAGGCCAGCTACTTCAAATCAAAGGGAACATTTTTTCTATGAATCAGCCTTTATTTTTGTCTTTTTCTATAGAAAAGATATTAAAAACAATTATGATGCTTCTCTAAGATTACCTTTGCTGGAAGTATACAAAAGTGCTGTTTGAAAACAAACTAGTGATGTATCTGTGAGATTTTCTTCAATGGACATCTGCACTGCAAATCCAGCATCAGGATTTACATTTGCAAGTGACAACAAATCAGTAGATCGCACAAAAAAGTTACCATGAAAAGTGTGAATGGAAAGCCCTAGAAGAAAAAAAGCAAAGTTTCAGTTAATATTCCAGTAACAAAGACTGATGATAAATACACCTACTAGCCTTGGCATATTAACTGAGTTTAATGGTGCTTTCTCTCTCTAGAAAGTATACTGCAGACTACAACAGCCACATTTGAAGACAGAATATGTACTGGTGGTAGAAAACATTTGGGCCATTTAACACATTTGTTTCCTCTGGCCTTCCCCCCACCCCACCCCAGGCATGAGAGAAAATAATTTACAAGAAGTTACAGAGACTGGAAACAATAGTGGGGAAAATGGTGCAAAACAGTAAGTGTGGGATTCACCCCCACCCCCCAAAAAAATCTCCCTGCAAACTTCATAAACTTTTGCCTTGATTCCAAACAACTAAAAATGAAGAAACGTGCTACTTGAAAAAAAATAGCTAAAATAGTGCATGCATTATTTTAAGTCTGAGAAAAATACGATCCCAAATAGTTCACTTAGTAGAAAAACCATCATAATCAAGACAAGGATGCACCAATCTTCATAAGTCTTCCTTTGCAGAAGTGATGGAATAACTCTAAACTCTCACAAAAGCATTTGGTTCCAGGTTATGGAATTTATTTGTCTGAATGACTTTGACTCAGTTTTTTAATACACTCTCTGAATGATATTGGCATATTCAAACTACCGTTTCCCCCAAAATAAGACCGGGTCTTATATTAATTTATGCCAAAAGACACATCAGGGATTATTTTCCAGTTAGGCCTTATTCTTTTTTGGAAATATGGTACTAAATGCATCTGTCTGGCTGTAATCTCAACTGGGGCTTATTTATGGGGTAGGCTTATATTATGAGCATCCTGAAAAATCATGCTTGGGCTTATTTTTGGGAAGACAATAAATTTATTTCAAAATCCAGATGATACCTTTTGTACATCTTATTCGCATTACAGCTTCAAATCCAATCTTTCGTGTAAAGTATCTTTGAAGATCTTTTTGCAGTTTTTCTGTTTGAACAGGGTTGTGGATATGATGAAAAGATGGATAATAATAGACACATCCAGCAGAATATTTGGAAATGCAAGCTTTAGGGGAGGAAGAAAAAATGGTTAATATCCAGTCAATACAGGCAGGACATATTCTTATTTTAAAACAAATATTCATCATCTGGAAAATGGAAAATAATAATTTTTAAATATTTATAGGAAGTGCTCTAGCATCTGATGCTGCTCTTAACACTGCAAGCCTTTATCTGAATCAACCCTGGTGATCAATGGGATGACAGAAGTTGCAGCCAGTTCACCCTCACATCCAGCCTTTAACTGAAGAAAGCCAGGTGAAGACTTTTAATACAACATATGAAACCATAGAGAAGAACTATTGCAAGGAACAAAATGTATAATGATATCAATGGTTCCCATTTTAATTTTTGTACCATCTCTTAGACATTTCATAGTGCATTTTCCCTTGGTACTTTAAAAAAAAACCTGAATTATTACCATGCACATTAGATACCAGCAGTGTGCAGTCTTTGGATCTAAGTGAAGGTTCCAAAACTGGATGGGCTGATTTTATCTACTGAAGGTCCTAAAAGAACCTCAGTTCCAAGGAAAGTTAATCTTTTAAGACACCACTGCCAGGTACATAAAGCATGCTCAGTCCAGATCCAAAGTAACCCTTTAATCAATACCTGCTTAACCTGATAGCTGTATCTACATTAAGGAACAAAGTAAAGTACAGTAACAGCTTCATTTTCTATATGTTAGGTGTTTTTCTTCATTCCAATTATTTGTACTTACTCATACACTGACTTTTTTTCCTAGGAACTCAAAATAGTTTACACCAGTAGTAGTCAACCTGGTCCCTACTGCCCACTAGTGGGTGTTCCAGCTTTCATGCTGGGCGGTAGGGGTTTGCTGTAACTCTGCTTTATAAATTTTATAAAGTAAAGTTACTTCCCTACTTTATAAATCACCATTATTGTGGAACTGGTGGGCGGTTAGAAAATTTTACTACTAACAGAGTTACAAAAGTGGGCGGTAGGTATAAAAAGGTTGACTACCCCTGGTTTACACAGTAGGGCTTCCTTTATACATTTCACAGGAAATTTGCAGAATTATTGTATGAGACATATCAGGCATGTGAGACAATCTACCGACACAGTAAACATATAGAAAAAAAAAACTGATTTAAAAATGAGACAGCATCCCTTTACAGTATTTCAAATGTTTGTGTGAAGTATTAACCACCTTCTTTCAATGCAAACATCTGAGCAAACATGTTTTGGAACTTTATAATATTTTTTTACAAATTAACACTGAGGGTTCCTCAAAGCGGTAAACTATATGAAGTAATGCAAGTTAATAATCCTTACCGAGAGAGGCCAAATCAGAATACTGTGAACTTAAGAGGAACAAATCCACAGCTGTCTGCTGTCCTGAACAATCAAGTGCCAATTTTTTATAAAAATCTGTTGCAGGTCCAAGATGTTGAACAATCTAATGCAACAAAAAAAGTAAGATTATTGATGCAATAGGAAAAAAAATGTGTTTGTCTAAGCTGTCTGCAAATTAAATGCACTGTTAACAACTGATCATTATAAATATATTTATTAAATTTTAAGGCATGCAACAGCTGAAGCTATATATAAATCTACAGAAATATAACATTATATATAAAATATAACTTGTTATATTTTCTGATTTAAAAAAAAATACTTTCATCTTTTAATAACTAGAACATTATCGAGATGAGTCCTTCACTGAGTGAATTTCTTTGTGCTTAGATCGAGCAAAGCAACAATGGAAATTCTTACTAAGGGCTTATTCTTCCCCTATAATTATCCCATGTATTAAATACGTTACTTATATTACATGATAGTTATTTTAAAAATAAACTGAAAATAGTTTAGATATTCAACCTACAGCAACAAACGAAGAAGGGAAGATATAGAAACATAAATTATTGTTTTGCTCTCTTATCTGTATTTCTCAAGTTCATATTGCCGCTTATCTCACACAAAGCGACTATGAGAGGCAAATAATAAAGCCTACAATTAAAATATATTACAAAGCCAATTAAAAATAATAAACATGGATAAAACAAGGCCACAAGGGAGAGATTGCATATAATGCAGCTAACAGGTGGACTCCCTATTAGCAGGCATCCCTAAACTTACTGAAAATAATAAGTTTCAAGGTTTTTCCAGATGGCTATTAAGATCAGGGATAACTTCAGATTGGGAGGAATGATGTTTCAGAGAGCACGTCATGGCAGATGACGTCAAATGGAACTCTTTGGCAGATGGGACCAACAACATGCCTTTCCTGCCAGACCTGATGGGATGGGTAGATGTAATCGGGAAGAGGCATTCCCTCAGATAACCTGGCCCATGCCATAAAAATGTTTTAAATGTCAAAAGCAGCACTTTGAACTAGACCTGAAAGGAAGCTGGTAACCAGTATAGGAAGTGTAACATGTGTCCTTCCAGAGGCATTCTTAAATCATCTCTACAGCTGCAGTTTTGCACCAGCTGACTCTTCCCAATGCTCTTCATGGGTAGTCCATATAAAGGGCTTTGCAAAGAAACCAATAGAATTTTCCAGTTCTATATTGAAACCATTCATATATTTTCTGAAAACTTAATTCACCTTCAAAAACCTATGAACACTACATAACATCTTCCTCCATGACTTTTTTTAATCTGTTCAAAAGATGTGATTAAATAAATGATGTTATCAGTTTAGACTGAGCTGTATTCCACTAAAATAAGAAGGCAGGGACCACGTTCATAGATTCCAGTGTTTCATCACGCATCACACACAGTTTGAACACTCAACATTTGGTTCATTAGAATGAATATGAAGATTCTTAGAATAGAATAGAATAATAGAGTTGGAAGGGACCTTGGAGATCTTCTAGTCCAACCCCCGCTTAGGCAGGAAATCCAACACCACCTCAGACAAAATGAGCCTGAATGAGCCTGCCAGCTAATGTTTCTACCAAGCATTTCCAGCCTGTCTAATTAATTCCTTATCTGAAATGAATACCTTGGTGCTTGATCTTTGATTAGGATCTTCCCGAGAGTGTAGGTATCCTGTGCCCACAGAAGGTAACTGTGTTTGAAACACAGATACACGCCCACCAGTTGGAGACATCAGTTTAAAGGCAGCTTGAAGAGCTGGGCCTAATGCACTGTGTGTTTCCCTTGTGTAGATAAACATACTTGGTAGTGCATTCAGCAAGTCTTTAATTAGCTAGAAAATAAAATGAGCAAGAACGTTGAAATTTCAGCAATACTTTTAAATACTTTTAAAATTCAATACAAGTCTACATTTCTAAAAAGTCCATTTTCAGCAATAATCTGATTTTTCTAAATTAAATCCAAGATTCCCAAGAGCAGAACACAAACTCAAATACACACACACGGCCCTGTGGTGCCCCCTCCAGGGTACACTGACCTATCTGTATAAATCTCATCTGTGCTACACCAGCTACTCTTCCCTTTTCTCTTGCAACAAAATTATTTTAAATCAAGTTCTGAATTTAGCGTAGATCTTGTTTTATTTGATCAAATCTCTTCTGATTCTCTAAACTATACAGAATCGTAGAAAACAAAGGAAAAATGTATATTCTAAGATGAAGATGAAAACATGGTTGGAAAGATGCAGTCCTTTTAAGATACCATCTTAATGTCTAACACTAATATTCTAAATTAATGTAATCAAAAGCAAAGAAGCTACCATGAATATTTTTAGTTTAATGCTATTGTATTTCTCTTACCTCTTTACTTTCATGCAGATTGACAAGTAGACTATCAGGCATAGGCAGGAAAATATCTATGGAGAAGACATGTTTCACTTTTGATTTCTTATGTTAATGTAATATAATTTTAAAAGTATAGTAAAATAGCAAAAATGGTCAGATGCAAATGCAATGCACGTCTACAACTGAATTACATTTCTCAATGTGCAAAAGAGAACAAATATGTTATTCCTAAACTATCCTAGTCTGTCTTGACTGGTTTTCAAATTAACTTGCAAACATGAATTGGGAAAAGAAAACACCACTCAATTCCAGTATGATCAAACTAGTATAACTGAAGTAGCATTTTTCCCCATAGTTGTAATATTCTGGAACCTTAAAGTGAGCTAACTTATACTGAATTCTGTGTTGCTTTTTCTAACTTTTATTCTCCCAACTGTTCAAATAATCTTACCATCAATTTCTGAAACAATGAGCATCTGAGGCTGTGATAATCCTTCCTGCAAATTGTAGAACTGAACAGTGCTATCAAATGTTATGAAGCCAATTTTTGTTCTTGTATCTCCAGGCAACCTTTAGTATGAAAATAAAACAAAAGCAAGAATGTTCCTGCAGTACAGAGGTATATTCTAGAGGTTATAATGCTAGTAAATGATTATTAATTTATCTTAGAAAATAATATTCTCCTAATGAACATTATCTAGCACATTATTAACTATTTTCTGTCATGGACCCAGAATTTATGAATGAAACCTGAACATAAGACGGTTCATAGTTGGTTCTCTCCCCTACCCCCCACCGCTTCTACTTGTTTGGCAATTAGAAAACTAGCTATGTCAAATTGCAGCTAATTGTGGTGGGGTGAAATATGGAAAAAGAAAAGGAGAAGCTTAAGCCTAGTTTTTCATTAAACATTGGACTGAGCATGCTGCTAAAGAGAGGGGCTGTTTTCTATAACAGTCTGACCAAGAAGTTGTTTCACAACTACTTGGAAGTCACATTATCATTAGCAATGGCAATAGCACTGGACTTATATACCGCTTCTTAGTGCTTTACAGCTCTCCCTAAGCAATTTACAGAGTCAGCATATTGCCCCCAACAATCTGGGTCTTCATTTTACTGACCTCCGTAAGAACCGAACTCCTGGCAGTGACCAGTGAGTTACTCTGCAATACTGCATTCTAATCACTGCAACACCATGGCTTTTTAGACACTTCAGTGTCATTAGACACTTCATTTCAAGTGGAAAAAAACAAGTTCCATCCAATCTTCCTTATGCTTTAAAATGTAAGTACTGTTGTGTCCAATAAATACAGAAAGTTCTTACTTGTCTAAGTTTTCCAGCAAAGACTGACACACAACTTCTAAGTATCCAGCTTCTATTGCATTATGGGACACATCAAACACAAATAAATATACTGCAGGTTGCGGAGGACGAAGCTGTAAGATAAGATTGATTTTTACTAATGTGCTTATTAGATCTGTTCTAGCAAACAGGTTTGCCATTTATGTAGCCCCCCCCCCTTTTTTTACACATATAAAGGTAAAGGTTCCCCTCGCACATATGTGCTAGTTGTTCCCGACCGTAGGGGGCAGTGGTGGTCATGTGGCTGGCATGACTAAACGCCAAAGGCGCACGGAACGCTGTTACCTCCCGTCCAAAGGTGGTTCCTATTTTTCTAATTGCATATTTTACAAGCTTTCAAACTGCTAGTTTGGCAGAAGCTGGGACAATAATGGGAGATCACTCCATTACAGGGCGCTAGGGATTTGAACTGCCAAACTGCCGATCTTTCTGATCGACAAGCTCAGTGTCTTAGCCGCTGAGCCACCGTGTCCCTATATCTGGACCTATAAAATATTATCTTTTAAAACTATAAATTTACCATGTAGTCTGAAGAAGCAATGAACTCCACGGTAGAATTTTGGACCTCTGGACGCTTATGAGGCTCTCCATATGATCTTGTTAGAGGATTGTACATAAATTCTTCAGGAACTAAATAATAAAATAAATGTATTGCATTTAAGTCATTTAAGTTAAAAAATGAAGAAATCAGCATAATAAAACCAAATAGAAAAATCAGCACATACAATTATTTCAATTAGAAATACAACAATGTGTATCTCTAAAAACATAGATGTTATGATACATAGAAAAAGGTTCTTTGATATTGAACTCAGAAAGTTGGAACTCTGGAGGCACTGGGCATATTGGAGAAGGATTAATACTTACCATCATTAACTCTGTAGCACAGATTACATTTCCATCTCCTTTGGTCAATAAAAGACACAAAAGGATTAATGTAGGTTCTGCATGATCTACACCTCACAATGCTGCTTGATGTTATCACAGGCAATTGCTAAAAAAACAACACAATTCTAGAATTAATTTGAGAGAAATTGTTTTCATAACTCTTTTATCCTAAACTGCCAGCAACAAATATTAAATTGACTATGCACTCTTCAGAGATTAAGTACTAGAAACAACTATTTTTCTATAGTAAGGTAACAAGTAGCAAGCTGGAGAGCCCAGCCACACAAGCAACACTGTGAATTAATTTTTCAAGGTTTGCCGAAAATCACTGAATTCAAGTAAATATATTTAAATCGGTAAATGTCAATATTATCTTGAAAATATTTTCCCCGTTTTCAGTGGTATATTTTTTTTTAGAATATCTGACCCATTAACAGCCAACACAATTTACAGCTTCCATCACTTAAAAACTATTACTGTACTACACAAAATGTATATACTTCTATAATATATAAATCAAAATACATAATCACCTTATTCAAATTTATCTACTAAAAACTTGTGGCAATAAAAAAAGTCATTTTACCGTTAGATCTCTGAAAGGATGTAGAAGCAATCCCAAGGGAAGTTTTGCTTTGTTTAAAAGTGCCTGAGTCTGAGGAATATTTGTCAAAGTGCATCGAAACGAGCTACGGAAAATCACAAACACATATGTCAATTATTTTGAACAATAGTACTGATTGTTTTATAGGAAAAAAAAAATCCTAAATGTTCAAGACCACATTACAGAGCTTGCCAAAAATCCTAGACAGGCCAGAATCTTGTATGTTCATTGCTCTTGTGGCCTGGAGACTCCAGAGACATTGAACATATTTGGAGAAGGCCTATTGAGATTAAACTGACAATTTATTAGTATTAAGAACAAATGTTTTAAAATGCAAAAATAAATTATGACATATACAAGAAATGTGAAATAGAAAATTATATATCTTCTCTTGCCCAATCAATGACATCAGGCTTTAAGGAAAGTCAAATATGTCTATCCAAAGCTGGGCAGAGGGTACTCTGGTCATAGCATCTAATTGCTGCTTGAGAAGAGGCCGACTGTCCAGAACGACCAAGTTAGAACCACTGCCTTCATTCACGAGAGGAAGGTGCCCGCAGTAGCTTAATAGTTAGAGGGAAAAAAACTTAGAAAGTACAGCTCCCTCCCTGCCAAATGTTCAAGCAGTTACAGGTGGCAGTGGGCAGTTGTACTTTCATCCAACCAAAATATAAGCGCAACCAAAATATACGTACTAAATTCTTATTTGCTCAGATTACGTATTTTTAAAATTAAACCCAGTAACAGATTGGACCTGATAATGTAAGTATTGATATCAATATTTGACTGAGAATTGTTTTTCCCGTTTCCCTATTTGTCATTCTACAGCAGCGGTCCCCAACCCTTACGACTTGGCAGCCTGGTAGGGGAGAAGGGAACCAGCCCGCTGCTCACATGTTAAGCTATGCATGTGTGCCAGATCACAATTCCCACAAGTCAAGCTGTGTGCACCAGCCAGCTGCTCATGCAGCCCAGTTCTGGCAGGCCACGGCCCAGTAGGGGGCTGCGGCCCAAGGGTTGCGGACCCGTTCTACAGGATTCAGAATAAAATGTGGAAAGACTAAAAAGTAGTATTCTTAATTCCCTTTAGTCAAATGTTTTTAGAATAGCTTTCAAAGTGACTTCTATCAGTGGCAATCACAGAAAACCATGACAAATGACACCATCTGTGCAGTGATATTATTATGCAAATACTACCCTTCTGGAGTTGTGTCCTGACATCCAATGCAACCTGTGGTATTTGATTATATAGTCATACAAATGTCATCCTTTGCCTCCCTGCAAATTTCTCTTGTTGAAAAATGGAACCAGGCACATCCTAAGACCAATTTTTCAGAGAAATTAAAACTGCAAGCATTCAAAAAATTGTCATGTTATACCTACTCTGGGCTGCAGTTCAATTTTTTCAGATCAGAGTTCAGATTAGGCAAAGGAGGTGAAACTGGAGCAATAGGTAGAATATTTCTTTCTTGAATAAGATTTAATGGTCTCAGACTTTCTGGCTGCTGTATCCCGAGTCCTCCCAAACTGGCTGATAGTTGATTCATGGTGGGATATACCTGAAAAAAGACATTTTAAAAAAGTATTAAAATAAACATTCAACTCTTTTCCTCACATCAATAATATTTTCCAGAACTTTAACTCCTATTTCTGTGCCACAGTACTTAATTTGTCATCCCAGTATGGGTTGGATTCAGAAGACCACTTTAAGTGGAAGCTCGTTTCCCTCTTCCCTGTCTCCTTTAAAGCCAAATGCCCTCTTCAAAACAGCTGTTCATCATCTGCTAAAATAAAAACTGAGAGGGAGCAAAAGCAATCCTGTATTCAAAAGTCAGAAGGATAAACATTCTGTCCCATCCCTGCCCAATTTTCAAATCAAAATGAAAACCTGGTGGTAATAGTAGTGGTAGTGGGATTATGAGACGACTATGGTAGAGAAGGTCAGCTAGCTACCTTTTACCAACTTCCACAGGCATCTCTCCCTCAGCCTACAAGCCATTTTCCCTACCTCCTTTCAAACTCATACACATATAAATTAGATGTACACAGATCTACTGACAAGCATTTTCATCTTCACAATCCGTATAAATTTGTGTTTTTAATATTTAGAAGAATTTGACATCTCCTACCCTTTCTTAGATCACCCAAAACACAACTTGAAAAAATGCTTTACATTAACAAATTATAAACTTGCCTATCTTGTGGATAATTAAATATTACAGAATATAACAAAACATGCATATAGGGCAATATGAACTTAAGGCTGCTGCAGATGGAATTGTGCCTTATATTTTTTGCTCCCCAAAGCATTTGATTCCAAGACATTTTCAATGGGCCTCCTAAGCTTAAAGTGCAGTATTTAAGAGAAATGTGACAAAAATATTCTATATGCAATATAGATATTCTATATGAATTGCAATAGTTTATCGGAAGTACTTAAGCATATAATTTTCATTTAACTAAAAGAGAAGAATTAAGTGTATTCTTCAATTCGGACACCATATAGATACTCTGACAAAAGACAATGAAGCCTTTAAACTGCAGTCTAATGTGCAGTTTAGGCTCATTAAGGATCCAAATTAACTTATTCATTAGCTCCCACTAACTTTTCCCCATAAAACAACAGAGCTAGAAAACAAGTGGAGCCATTCTATCAATTTGTTGAAAAATCAACTCCTCCTCATTTTTAAGTGTTCAACTGTCCATTATAAAAATTACCAAATCTCTTTAAGAAATAACTCGTGTTCATCTCTTCCATTCTTACACAGTCCTTTTAGATTGTAAATTGGTGGATTAGGACTACTTTATTTTGTAATTGATCATACGTTAATCAAACAGTGAACCATTTAAGTGAGCCACGGTGGCACAGTGGTTAGAATGCAGTACTGCAGGCTACTTCTGCTGCCTGCCTGCAATTTTGCAGTTCAAATCTCACCAGGCTCAGGGTTAACTCAGCCTTCCATCCTTTTGAGGTCTGTAAAATGAGGACCCAGATTATGAGGGCAATATGTTGACTCTGTAAAACCGCTTAGAGAAGGTTGTAAAGCAAAGTAAAATGGTATATAAGTCTTATTGTTATTAAATGAAAGAGTTCTAAGAAAAATAATTAGAGGGAACTACTGTTAAACATGATTATGCTGAGCACTTCAAACTAACTATCCAGCTAAATATACAGTAATAAACGTTCTTACAAATCACAGTCAGGCTTCTAAGAAAACCAAACCATTTTTTTCCTATATGAGATGATAAAGGAAATATAGAAGCATGTAACTTCTGAATTTTCTAGTTTCAGTTAGGATTTTCTTTGCTATAAACATTTTAAATCCTCTCTTTTGCTAGGGAAACAAAACCATATATTTATGTACTCATTTACTTCTTTAAATTTATTATAGCTAGCTGCTTCAGTAGATGTTGGGAAGATTACGATGTCCAAATAAACACGTAACACTTTAAAACATAAAACATACATTTAATATGAATAAACTTTTTCTTTAACTGAACTATAGAAAATAATTTTCAAATCCAAAGCATTCACATTCTAAGCCTAGTCATGCACAATGAAACATTCTTTCTTATGCAATTTATTTGACCCAAGTTTCATCATGGATATAAGGTTTTTGGGATTCCTAACCTGTGGATACTGCGAAAATCCAGAATTATATCCAGAGTTATTTGGTTGCATGGCAGGAGATGGCAAAGATGGTGTCACATTCTGGTATCCTGGCTGAAGAGGAGGATACCCACAACCAAATGACTTGGAGACTTTAGACATCTGAGGAACAGAGGAAATAGGAGGTGGGCTACTTGCCGCAGAACATGTTTCTAAACAGGAAAAAAAAGTTAAAAGTTCTTTCTTATAAAACACAAGCATCAAAATATACTGAGCCAAATATAGAAGCATAATACATTTATCATTAGCAAAGCTGTGCTACATGCTATATATCATTTAATGAATATTTTTTTAAAGAAATGAATTTGATTACAAATCAATGAAACAAATTCTGTACATCTTTTTTTTCAAAATGCACACATTTGAAACAATAATTTTAACACATTTTAAATGTTTTCAAGCCAAAGAATTGAAATTTTTTTATATATTTAATGGATGTTGACTTTATAAAACTACATTTTTTTCTTTAAAGGAAAAGGTAAAGGTTCCTCTCGCACATACATGCTAGTCGTTCCCGACTCTGGGGAGCGGTGCTCATCTCTGTTTCTAAGCTGAAGAGCCAGCGCTGTCCGAAGACTCTCTGTGGTTATGTGGCCAGCATGACTAAACGCCTAAAGGTGCACGGAATGCTGTTACCTTTTCACCAAAGTGGTCCCTATTTTTGTACTTGCATTTTAACATATTAGGTTGGCAGAAGCTGGGGCAAGTAACAGGAGCTCACTCCGTTATGCGGCAGCCAAACTGCTGACTTTTCTGATTGACAGTTTCAGCATCTTACCCACTGAGTCCCTTTACTTACTTAACTTTATATTTACTCTTCATTTAGTTGTAGCCTTAAAACAAAGTTATTTTAAGCTGCATGGGATAAAAGTAAGGGTATAAATGGAATATAACATTAGATTTCAGGTTTTATTTTGGCAATATAATAAATAAGCATCTTTGACATCGGCCATTAAAGAGATACCTCTCTCTCTCTTGTATGCGTAGCTGATAAGCAGAGAGTGAGAAAATTAGGAAATATGACTCTATTTCTGATGCCTGTTCATCTGCCATGACAAAGTTACATAAATATCTTATGCCTAGAGCTAGTATCATTATACTTACATGACAAAGTCTTTATGACATGCTTAGTTCCTTTTGTGGAGACTATTTATACAACTTGGCAAAGCTTTTTTGCTACAGTCTTCTTCTAGGAAGTTTTTAACTTCCTAGTTTAGCTTACAGCCCTAGACCTTCTTAGTGATCTTCCACGCAAATATTAACAAGCTTTATTCCTAATTATTTTTTTGAGTCTCGGAAAGGATGGTCAGATACAGCTATGTGGCTGACTTTATTACTGTAAGTTGATTTTTTAAAAAGCGGTATTGATAGTATTAATTATTAAACCGAACACAATTCACCTGGATAGCCATCACCTTCAAGGGTGTCGTAATTGTTGAGAACAGGAGATGCACTGCTAGTAGTGGAAGAGCTGTCAATAGCTAGAGAGAAAATACAGACATTCAACTGATAATAAGTGCATGCTAATAGATGCATAATACTATCTGCTACAAAAACTGTAAAGATCTTACAGGAAATTGCAATCTATGGGTAATTTCACAAGTTACTAGAAAACCTACTTGTAAAGAACAGCTGAAGTCAACTGAACAAGTACATTAGCATCTATTCAAGTACACTAAAAAGGTAACATGGGAAAAAGCCAATTAAAAAAGCAATAATCTGAAAAGTTAGCCATGTTTATTCTTGTTTGTAAGTTTTAAGATAGTATCTATATATTATGTCTCTCCATTCAGAAACGTCTGAGTTAGAGAATTACTTGCAAAAATGAACAAGGGCAATAAAACCTGTTATGCTTTGGAAGCACTTGCAAATGTGTAACTATGAGAAAAACGATAATCAAGGACTTTTTTCAAAGGATTTCCTTAGTGCAGATTTTCTTATGTCCCTATTTATATTCAAATAACCACCTTTATGAAGAGACATTTCATGGTCATGTCATGAAATACAAACACAAACATTCTTTGATATTAAGTAACTATAAACCGAAGACACAATGGTGTTAATCCATGCAGGAGTTCTGTTGCAATAAATGTGCAGCAAACAACGCACACACAAAGGGGCTCCAAAATTTTCTTTCATCCAATGAAAGATTTTTCTGTTGAAGGAAAAATTTGGGCATAGGAGGGGGCCTTATGACTATTGCAAACCATACTGTGCTCTTTGCCGAGTGTTGTTAAAAGTGCAAAAGATCAGGGATGATTATGTTCAAACAGTAATCTGAACTGTTCATGTTCTTCCAGCCATTAGGTCCACAAAACATGCAGAGAAAATTGGACACAAACACATGCCTGAAGAGGTTGGTGGGCTGTATACCTCAAAATATTATGCTAAAAATCACCATTTACAGGCGTTACTTGACTAATTATGACAGAAGCATTCAACTCAAAGGTTGCTTTCTTATAAAGACTTACCAGGAAGTAAGTCCTATTGAACTCAAATGACCTTTACTACTTCCTAGAAATTTACAAAGATTCCAGTGTCAATGTCCAATGTATAACAATTATTTATTATACTGGGATATTACATCTCTGCTGTGTAGAAGGTGAGTCAATACTACCTGCCATTTGCCAGATGGGTTTCAGCAAAAAGATAAAACTGAAAACCAAATTAAAAATTAGGTTTCAGTATCAACATTCCAGTATTTATATAACTTTTGTATTTCAGCAGATTCCCAAAATTAAAAAAAACCTCCAAAACATTTGTAGTACTCTAGAAAAATTCTCACACTGCATTGAATTCTCCAACTTTGCAAGCAAATGGACAAAATGTTTGAGGCAGGGCAATCTTATTGCTGTCCCTCCTCAATTGTGAATACATTTTCTAATTCATTTGTGCTTTTAATTCAGTCTTTCAATAATCAGAATAATGGAAGATGGAACACTATCCCATTACTATACCAATTTTAAGAAATATAGTGACCAAAGCAGCTGGAACAGAAATTTCACAGTAATCTTTTTGATTTGTAAATAACTTGACTCTCTTAGCATCTACTATGTACATGAGATTGAGTATATTAAACAAGCTGATCAATAATTAATCTAGATTTTTAATTCTTTTAAATAGATTGTGGAAATTAATTGCACTATATAACTTTGTAAAAGTGTCCCTACATATTAGCATCTGGCATTGGTGATTCATAGGATTTTATATGTCATAAAACAAGGAAGCTGACAGTGCCGAAACTTTTACATTCTATTATGAAAAAGAATAAACCTGTGTGTAAGTGAAAACAGAACAATTTTAGCTTGAGAACTGCACTGAAATTTTGAAATCTTTAGGATAATATTGAAAGCACATTTTTACATGCTAAGTTGGCAATATTGCCATACATATTGGGGCAATCTATACAAAATATTTACACATAGGTGTACATGATTTAATAATACTCTTCCTTTTTTTTTAAAAAAAGTTTGTTTTCATTTTTCTTTACTTTTTTTTAAAAAAAGCTTGTTTTCTTATTTTAAATTGTGTTAAATTACACTTTTTAAAGATAAAGCTTTAGTCAATCATCTTTTGATTTCAAGCATCTTCAAGTTCATTTTTCTCAGATGCTTGCCTAAATTTATTAAAACTGAAATCATCTACACATGATAGGCACTGTCTCCCTTTCAGGAGAGGCAGAATGTAATGTATTGGCAATGGTTAACAATTTATCATAGTGCAATGTTTGCCTTGGCAGTAAGATGGAAAGTCTGTTTCCATAATGGGAAAGCAATGTGTATGTAGTATTTACAGTGATGCTAAAGAAAGAAAGAAAGGATATTTTTTAAAAACACCTCCAAATTACACATATTACATCAAATACTGTAAAGCTATTTCTAATGAAGGAGATGCTCATTTTTATAGCCACTTATACTGAAATAAGCTCTGTTCAATTACATGTGACTAACCTCTATCTAAACATGTAAAATAATTCAATAATGAAACCCTGGGATCTTTTGTACAAATATTTTCAACTCTTAAATGCATATTATTTAGGCTCCAAAATGATAGTTTGTTTGAATTACTTGCACTGAAGAAATGGAATAATGCCATCAAAAGTGAAAAGTTAGAAATACTGGTGCAAAGCTAAAGCAGACCTGCTTCCTCATCCTCATCCTCCTCTTCCTCATCATCTGAACTTGATGACAAGGGAGTTGCTGAAGAGCTAGCTTGATTATTAACAAATCCACCATACTGCATGCCTGTAAAAGTGGAAAGCACAAATACCAAAGTCAAACACACAGGAAAGGCAAGAAATTGAAAGCACGAATAAAAGCATTGAAGTAACACCAATCCAAGCACAACAAAGGACACTAACATGAAGAGCAACCTAGTTAACCCCGGAGAAGTTTTCTTTATAGAGGTTAACCACCAGTTCTGGAATGCTGTGGTGTTAGTAACAGGCAGAGAAACTTAGTAGTAGAACAGAACACTATTTACTCTTCATTAGAGATTTTAAGAAATCAAAATTGTTTCTTAATTATCGAGTTACATTGAGAAATCATTGCTCTTGATGTAGAAGGATCAACCAGTGTTTCTCATCCTTGACAATTTTTAAGATATGTAGACGTCAACTCCCAGCATTGAATACTGGCTGGGAAATTCTGGGGGTTGAAGTCCACAAGACTTAAAAGTTGCCAACGATGAGAAACACTGATCTAACCCACCACCAGTTCTACAATTTTTATTGTTTCTGGTTTATGTTGAATAGTATAGTGACTTTTAAACTATACTGTGCTTTGTTTTATGACTGAAAGCCATTGGAAGTAATAATATATCAATGAAAGGAATAACAAATAAAAAAAGATTAGCCAGCAATGTCAATCCATCAGTCTTGGCATAGAGAACAGGATAATTTTTCAGTCCAATTATCCATTGTCTTGGAAGTACCAAAGCCCATCTAGACAATCAAAGACTTTTTGCAAGAGATCCTAGATAATCCTTAACATCAAAATCTATTCCACAGCTTCTGAAGAATGAAGTTTCTTCTCACTTTCCTTCATTTCCCCATCCCCACCCCAAAATGATGCTTTAAATGGTGATTTTATTTTACATTTATATTTATTTACAAAGAAAAGAAGTAAAACATTTCAGCAAAGCTTCAGAGGTGATTTCTTGATCGAGATAACTGAGAAAGTCTTCTTTGAAAAATTCTTAAAGAATGTAGATGGATAGCCATGGATCACTGAACAGATCTGAATAAACCTTAAAGTTACATCAACTCAATAAATTCCAGTTAAGAGCAAAAGAATCTGTATCAGGCTAATAACAAAAGCTTGGTGTACAATATGAGGTGACATGGAAAAACCTGTATATATCTGGCCTTAGAGAGGTCCCTGGGCTATAATTTGCAAGCAACAACTTACAGCAATTGACAGTTTGGGAAACAAACAATAATATTAATTCATGCACATCTGTGCATGAAAGTGGAAGCTAGCAAGGAAGAATCTGAAGAGCAAGTCTGAGAATTTAAGAAAACAAACAAATAAAACCCAAGAATACACCAAAATCTGCTTCAGGAAGTATTTTAAATTAATTTTTCCTAATTGGAAATCAGCAGTAATTAACTATTAGATAGAACAATTTGATAGAATAAAAATGTATTTTTACTGATTATTTTTAAATGTGATTATTTTTAAATCCTTAATCTCCAGAGTGCCCTCATTTTCACATAACATTACATTGGAAATTTACAACTTTCATTATACAGAAACAATCATTTACTGTACATTCAAACTATGATGTAGGAAAGGAGAGAAAATTGGGTTGTCAGAAATGGAAATGAAAATTATTTTGATAAATCCTTCTAATTATAGCAACCAGAATGCATAAAGTGTACCTGACTTTTTATGAAAGAAGGCTCCACTTATACATTTAAAACAGATATATGTTTTGAAACATGTTTCAAGATATGACCAACATTCAAATTATTTTTTTCCAAATACCCTTGGCTATTAGTTACCAGCCATTTGTAGTGAAAAAATGTAATCCCCGAGACATCACACTAATAATAAAAGTAAATACTGTCAATTTCATGGTTCTCCCACTTGTAACATGTGGCTGTGAAATGTAGACCATAAAAAGGCTAAATAAAATTGTTGAGAATAACTTGGACCAGAAGAACAAATCATTCAATAGTCCATGATACAAACTCAGACTGCTCAATGGAAATAGGATTTAAATATTTTAGATATGTAAAGAAATGGCAAATATAAATGAAAAAGCCCTAATGTACAGAAATCGTTTGAAAGCAATAATAAGAGGTCATTAGAAAATAAGTTGACAAATGGATGACACAAGTCAAAGCTTACAAGACTTAAAAAAAAAAGTCATCAAGAGACAATCTTGGCAAGCAGTTTATCTAATCTCAGTCAGAAGTGACTGGATAACTGAACAATTGAGAATTTTAACTAACTTACAGTAGCTATTAATAAAGTTATTTATTTGTTAAGTGTAATACCAACATCTAAGCCATCTAGCCACTGAAGTGCAGAATCGTTTATATGAAAAAAATTCAGATACTGGATCGATGTATGCCCTCAGATTATGTAAAGTGCAAAACCTATTCAGGATTGTCCATTGCTGAGGTGTTAGTTCAAAGCTTGGCTCCTTTTCGTGGGGTCATTTATATGTCTACCTATATCTGGGCATTCAGCAACCCATTTGGCTTTCCATTGGGAATAGATCTTAAAATTGTTGGGCATATTATTAAACATATTACTAAAGTATAAACCTGAGATAACAATCAGAATGACTCTCATCATACAACTTCCTTCCACGTTTCTTCAATATACTGGTACACCTTAAACCCAAAATAAAAAACTGAAATTTGGAAGTTCTGCCCCTCTGTGAGGCTAGTTGCACTTTGGCAAAAACAAAAGCTAAAATGATTTGCCTGTTAATGTTTCAACAGGATCTAAACTCAGAATTGCTATGTATGTTTTACCCATGAAAAGCAAAAGCCACTTGGGTCGCAAAAATTTGGACAATCACAAGAAAGCAGCAAGAGATGCAGGAAAACTAATCCTCTGCTTACTATTTATTGGCTTCTGCATCTGGAGGCCTGATGTAGTAGCCTCAACCCAACCACCTCTTCCTGGCATCTGTCTCTGAAGTCTTCTCAAACAAATGCACAGAACACAGTGATGAATGAATAGCAAAGTCAAAAAATCTAAATCAAGTAACCAAACTAACGTAACTTATTAGCATAGAAACTTGGAGTGAAAAAAAGACAATAGATGGATGAGTTTATTGAGTCTAAGTCTGCGTGTGGACATGCTCTTTTTCTCCTACCAATTGAGGAACTTTGAGTTCCTTTGGAGATGATACTCACTACACATATACAAAGGCTTCCTGACTCTTCCTGATTTGTGGATGTTCTAAGGCATCAGATGTTGAGACATGTAAATCTTAATTAGTCAGTGATCTCTTCATCTCTCCACATTTTAACAGAAATCTTGCAGCACTGGTTCATAAGAGTTTCGGTTGCCAACTGGATGTAAGCTCCAGTCCAGCACTGAATTTAATGGCCCCCACAGCAATTTCTTTCTAAGATTTTGTCCAATGACATATTCTCTCTGTGCTATGCGCTCCTTGAAATCCTCGTTTTACTTCCAAATTCAAACACATATCACTTCTGGCCAAAGCTAAACAGCAATAGGGATATGACTAAACTCATCTGTTACTATGACCAAAACAGGAGAATTAAAAAAACAAAAACAATGGGAACAAGAACAAAAGACATTTTCCAACTACAGCAATTAAAGGAGAGTAAAATATTCAGAACACTCAACAAACAGATATTGGCTTCCACTTGAAATAAAACAAACCCATCTGGGTTGATCCGGGTCCAAAAACAGACATTTTGGGTTTGAGCATGGGCCACCTGAAAACTTCTGTACTGTCTTGCCCAGAACGTTTTGTACATATATGAAAATAAATTTAATTTTTGTAATTTAATCTGTTTTTATACTTACAATTGTCAAAGGTTTGTATGTTTTATCTTGGTCTAAGCTGCTCAAAGTCACTTTGAACTGTGAGATGGGCAGCAAATAAATTTGATAAATTTGTACATCCTCCTAAAAATACATGATGCATTATGACAATATTTAAACAAAAGATCACCATTGGGACAACTTGATTGTGACTCTATAACTTGCAATTCTGAGGACAAATGCATTAATTGCAGGCTCTTATATGTTAATTAAATAAGTAGTATTTATTAATAAAATTTATATGCTGCCCATCTCACTGTCCCAAGTGATTCTGGGCAGCTTACAATAGTATAAGTTACACACATTATATATGCATTATAAAACATGGACTATATTTAAATTAGAACTAAAGCCTTACAAATATTAAAATTACAGGCCTATACACTGTTTTCAGGATTACCCATACCAACCAATAGCTGTTTTATTAAAATATAATTTGGAGCACATATTTTTTTTCTTTTAAGCCAATTTATATACCTTTATGAAGAAAGGAATCTGATGACTGTGTAAGACAAGATGAAGTGATGGGCTTTTCTGTCTTCTCTACAATAGATGTTTTAACTGAAGAAGCTGCAGCTGAAGCCACTCCTTGGTTAGGTTTTACTGACTGGATATTCTGATTTATATAATGTGGTGACCCTGAAAAATCAAACATGGGGAGTATACATTAGAAGGGATGGATTACTTATGCTAATTTACAAATAATTTTTGAAGTGACAGCAATTGGACGTTTAAAAACAGATAATGAAATTTTTGAAAATGGCAGGAACAGAAGCATGCAGATAACGGATTCAAAGGTTTGTAATAAAATTATTGTCATTTACAATATACCTATTAATATAGTTTGATAAGTTTGTCTAAGTTTTAAATGATACAAGAAAAGCAAGCAAAGATGACAAATCCCATATTTACAATGTAATTTTTATTCTCATGAAAGAGAAGATTAAGGAAGCTTCATCTTAATGACTGAACCTACTCTGATTACACTCAGTGTCTAATTCTTAATGCCTGTTATATCACAATAGATCAGGGCTGTCAAACTCCTGGCCCATGGGCTGGCCACGCCCACATCATTTAGCAAAGGGGGGAGAAAGTTGTAATACATAACATGATGCCACCGTGACACTGCACGTTTCACACCCCTGAAATAAATGAATATAATAAAAAAATGAAGATTTTTTCGAAGAGTTGAAAAATGTGTGTGGGACTTTTATGAATCTTTTTATTACTAATTTGCTTTATTATACATATTTGCTTTCTATTCAGGTAGTCCTTGATTTACAACAGTGAGAGTTCAAAGTTACAATGGAAGTGGGAAAAATGACTTATGACCATTTTTCACATTTATGATCATTGCAACACCTTCAGTCAAGTGATCAAAATTGAGTCGCTTGGCAACTGACTCATATGTATGACGGTTGCAAGTTCCCAGGGTCATGTGATCACATTTTGCAACTTTCTGTTAAGTCAATGAAGAAGCCAGATATACTAACTGTGTTAGTAACTAACAACTGCAAGATCATAAAATGGGACAAAACTGACTTAATAATATCTCATTTGCAATAGAAATTTTGGGCTCAATTGTCAATTTTACTCAGTACTACCTATGCATTTATTTGCTTACAGACACCCAAATACTGAATGGATGTTTGGAATCAAACTTGAAAAACAAATTAGCCTATTGAGGATCGTTAATATTAGCAAGAAAATGAAGAATCGGCTTCCAGTGTTAAAAAAAGCAATAAAGTGAAAGTAGCCTGAGAATAATGCACAAATCAGCGTTCCCTACTATGGGCAACATATTGCTTATTAAAATCCTGTAAATAATGTTTATTCTTTTAAAGATTTGGGTGATTTAAATAGAGCAAACAATCTTGCACATAAGACAAGAATTTATTTTAACAGCACCAAGCTAGTTGGTTTATATTATAGTTCAGGGGAAAAAAGCAACCTGGAGTGAGGAAAAAATATTGAAAATATGAAGCATTTTTGTAAAATCATTTAGCTTCCTTAGCTTGCACACATTATGTACAACAGTCAATTTATTTTAAGCATATTTGTATTTTATGTCACATATAATTTCTCTGTGCAATACCTGTACTCATTGTGTTGTTTGCTTCAGGAAGAGATCCTGTAAAGCTGCCATGATTCCCCTGAGCCAACTGGACCTCTGGAGCACTCCATGATGCAGAAGTGTAGCCCAAAGGAACTCTGGGTTGTCCTGTAGGTGGGGCTCTAGTTTGATTACAATAAGCATCTGCTGCATTCAAATGCCCATGTGCCATCACAGGCTGGATACTAGGCATCTGCCCATATGGATTGTCAGTGGACATGGGAGGATATACAATATTAGGGTATGCAGCACTAGACACAGGAGGCATGGGATAATGACTAGAGGAAGCAACAAATCCCTGAGATGGAACAGAAGAGCTGGCAGAATGCAAGACGGAATTGTTGTAGGGACCAGTAAATGAAGAATAGGACTGTGAAATGCTGGTATGCAACTGGGATGCAGAAGGTACTGTTCCTTGGAAAAGTCCTGGTGGTTCTGCATTATGAGGTGCTCTATTGTACAAGTGTTGTGATCCCTGTGAATTTAACATCTTCGGTGTCACAGACGAGATATTAGCATTTTGTGCTGGTACAGAACATTGGGGAGAATAATAATCTGCACCATAATAGTTTTCTAGCTGTGAAGGAATCGCTTTACTGGGCACTTGTGAGAAGTTTCCTGAGGGAGCTTTATAGTTTTGAGGATGTGATCCATATCCAGGGGAGAACTGCATCAGATTACGTGATAGTCCTGAAAGAGAGATTACAGCAATTAAAAGTGCTTACACTTTAAAGGAAGAGTATGAACTCAAACATCAGTAGGACGTATCAAAAAAAGTGGGAAGACACAAATTAGTTTCAGGATGTTTTTGCTGGAGAAAGTCTATCAATGTAACCACTAAGAGCTGACACTAATTTGGTGACATATAATTACTCAATCAGTATAGAGAATGAATAATTTTGAAGAAACCTGCATAATGACAATTCAGTGCAGCCACTGAACCAGTTCATACAAAAAATTTATAGCAGAAATGAGTGGAAAATATCATCTATATAATTTTACAACTACAGAAGACAGTACAAGCTCACTTAATATATTTCACTTCTTTTCAATGGGAATGAGATATTTACACAGTGATATATAACACAAAAACCAAAATTTAAAGATGCTAACAAGAAATATTTAAACTATAACAAGTACAGCCAACCCGTGTTTCAGCCTAAGATTGAATCTTATCCGATATGCTGCATTTTAGATTCATAGACAGACAGACATAGATATATAGATGTAAAACAACATATTTCAATTTATTTTGAGGTCCGTGCTGCATCTTTCCTAATGTTCTAGATCTCAGGGATAATCCATTCTCTCGGGGCTTCCCGTCCAGTTCAATGTCCCTGTACTTACCCGAGGGAAACAAGTCAGTCGGCCACGATCAAAATTTTTGTTGCGCAGCCTATTCGTTTCTCCTAATGATGTATCCCACCCGTCCTGTCCCGCTTGTCCGCCCTTTCTTGCCGGGACACAGTGTTTATTTACAGCTCTTCCTCCCAACACCACTTGCTGGAGCCGGCGACGATAATGGTTGAGGCCCGGACGGGATTTCCTTATATGCCCTTTTGGCCGACCAGAAGGAAACCGCTACCTCTTAATCGTGACCCCGGAGGTTCCGCCTCAGAAAGCCAATGGGCAGCGCCCATTGGTCTAAAATGTCTCCCAGTTTGCGCTGCGAATATGTGGTTTTGCTGGGACTTCCTCTCCACCAAAAGATAAACAGTCCCATGGCTAGTAGAAAAAATATTTATAGTGGTGAGCGCGGAATTGGAGTAATGTTAGTGTTTTCATAATGGTTGGTTTAATATTGATTTATTGAATTATGGATGGATGACAGATAAAAGCCAGAGTTTATAAACGGAAATGGCTGGATTAATACAACGTTGCTAAGCTGTAGCTTAACTACAATATAATGTGAAAGCATTGGTTTCTTTGTGTTGTGCTTGGCTCCTGGGGCTGATTATTATATGGGCATGTAGTTTTCTTGGCAATATTATAGAAGCAATTCACTGCTGCCTTCTAAGGTTGTGTGTGCGCGCGCGATTGTGTGTTTTACATGTATAACTTACGGCGAGGAAATTCGCTAACGATCTAGGCTAGTCAGGTCTGATTTTGAGCCCAGGTTGCTAGATGCCTAAGGGATCCTGGTATTTTGAATAAACAACAATTGATTGAGTTTACACAGCATGCTCAGTCATAATGTACTTTGTTTGCTTAGTATGATTGATAAATACAGTGTTTTTGGTTACCTAGCTACGCTGATATTCAATTACAATACTAACAATCATTTTTAAAATTTCAGTTTTGAGTCAAAATTTAAAAAAACTTTATTGGAGAAAGATATTCTATACGAACAAAGAAGGGACAAATAGGTTTGTATTTTTTAATCAAAGAATCGCCATGTAATCTTAGATGTGTTATATATGCTTTACTTATGTGCTAAACATGTTTAAAGACCAAAAAGGGTCTTCTTCATTTTGGCATCTGTGAGGTACTGAGATTGTCTTTTAATAATTGTATATGTGTGTGTGTGTGTGTGTGTGTGTGTGTGGTGTGTGTACACATACATACATAACAGGTTTCTAGAAGTCACAAAAGTAATGTACTGCATCATCTTTCAAAAATTATTTGAAGCAGATAATTCTAGAAGAGAATATCAATAAGTTAAATAAGTTAGTTATTTAATAATTGCTCAATATAACAAAAGTTAACCATTCCAGACAAAAGTTAACCATTCCAGACAATTGTTTTGTGTAGATCGATCTATCTGTCTTTCTGTCTGTCTCCATAAATATTTGAATTTAGTGACAAATCCCCTCTAAATTAGTAAATACTAAAAATAATGAAAAGATAACAAGTAATTTCCAAGCCCTTTTTATTTCAGTTTACAATATTTATTAACATAGCTCTAAAAACTATATAATATAAAATATAAACATTTAATCCCCCCCCCCTTTCTGTATTCTTGTTTAAATTTAGAGAAGCTTCTGTATATACTCTTAGTTTCATCATTGCTGCATATTTTTCAAGTTCCCAATCAAATATTGTCATTATATATTTTTTTCCAGTGTTGTGCAATACAACCTGACTCCCTGTGAAATCAAATATTAGATCTTATGTTTTTGTTAAACTAGTCCGGCTGAAATACACTATTGTAGTATTAAAGAATTTAAAGTACAGCAGGCAAAATAAATTCTGCAATTCAAACAAAAATATAACACTCTTTAAAAGAGTATTAAAGTATTATTTTTAAATCTTTTTAAAGGGAGCTTTAGACTTTTAATGGAATGTTTCATTTGAAACATTTTAAGCTCTTATTTTGCAATGCAATGTTACCCTGAAATACTTACAAGACCCTAAATGCATTAAAGTACAATTGTAGCAGCTGCTTTCTTTGTTAATGTTGGCCTATGGATTTGAGTGGCTTGGCATGGCTGCTGCTGAGTGAGTAAAAGGAGAAAAACACCCCCCTCTATTCTGGCCTTGAAGGGCAGCTGCTCTATTAAGAGGCTTGATGAGCTGTTCCAGCTGCTAGCCATGGCTGGTGTGGGGAGATTTTATGACAGGTGTCCCATATAACAAAGTTCACAGGTGTTAGGTACTCAAGTAGAGGGGGCATTCACCTTTTAAGTTACTGTAGGATATTCTGTTAGTATAACAAAAAATTGGACAAAGAGAAGAGGAGTGAAGAGAAGTGGATGTAAAAGACAGTAATTGAAATAAACAGAATAGCTGGAAAGAGAGAAGTTGGACAGAGAATTGAAGCATGCTGAACATTTGTTGGTTCCTGTTTAGAGTGAAAAGAACAGTCCAAAATGACTTATTTGGAAAGAAGGGAAGTAAAGACATAGTGGCATGAAACACACAAGACCCAAGAATGGAAGGATGGATTTGGTTGGCTGCAGGTGTCAGCTACATCAAAGATCCTGGAGGGAGCAGAGGGAATCAGCTGTCAATAGAGAAGCCTTAGTTCCTGGAGGGGGGACTCGGCAGAAGACCCTGAGAGAGATTCATCCTTCAATGGAGAAATGATAAATGTTTTGGCTGTGAGGAGAATATTCAAGCAACACTGAACACACTATGTAAAGTCCAGTCCTTTTTTTTTTAGACAACACACATCAAGCCAGAAACTAGAGTGAGATATAAAGAAAGAAGGAAGCAGAAAAAAGAGAGGTAAAAGTCACTGGGAAGGAGACCTAGGAGGAAATCTGACATCAGAATTGTGTTGCTTAGCCCTGTTGCAAATACTTTATACAAATAACTAGTAAAAACAATAATATCCAGTATCATGTGTTACTGTGTCCATTGCCAGCTTTGCAATATATATACCACCAGCATTTTTTTTTTTAAAATAGCCCTCTCACACTATGACATTTAGGTAGAGCACAGTTTAATCAAATGCAGACAGGCTGCTTTCCAAGGCAGGTCTATTTCAGGTATCAGCATGATGCTCAAGAAACAACTTATATCTAAATACTAGTAAGATAAAGGAGATGGTGCTAGATTTCTGGAAGTACAGAGAGGAGCCTACCCCACTGTATATTGAGGGGGGCTGTTTAGAGAGGGTTTCCTCTCTTAAATTCTTGGGAGTGCTTATTAGTCAAGATCTCACCTGGAAAAACAACATGTCTCTGGTGGTTGGAAAGGCCCAACAGAGACTTCATTTCCTTAGAGTCCTGCAAAAAAATCAGATGGAACAACGGCTGATGACCTCTTTTCATCGGTCCACCATAGAAAATATCCTCACATATTGCATTACAGTATGGTATGCTGGTTTAACAGCTGCGGACAGGAAGGCACTACAGAGAGTGAGCAATTCGGCACAAGAAACCATTGGTTGCCCACTGACACCACTGGATGACATCGCCAGATCTCGCTGCTTTAGCAGAGTAAGGAAGATACTCAGAGATGATTGACACCATGGTCAGTGTCTCTTTGCACTTCTATCATCGGGCAGAAGACATCAAAGTATAGCCAGCCGAACAAATAGGTTTAAAGATATTTTCTATCCTTGGGCTGTCAGACTTAAATACAACCACAATCACTCCATGGACACACTAGTTTTTTTTCTTTCATTTTTTCGTTTCTGCTATAATTTTGCACCAGTGAGGTTAAAACCAATTTTGTTGTATTTAAGTACAATGGCAATAAAGATTATGCTTATATTTTCTGAATAGTCCTCAAGGACAAGTGCTACGTAGAGCCAACTACGGCAGTTACAAGATGAGAAAAACATAAGTGACCATCAATAAATCTCACATTTTAGAAACCGCTGCAATGGAACATTAGCCAAAGTTGGACAAAGGATAACATGGCATGACTTCTAATGTAGCAGAAGCTATACATTCAGGGAAAATCTTTGTGCCACACACTTTCTGTAGTATAGCTCCATTTCGAGTTGGAGTCTTGTTAGGAATAAACCTGGATGTGTTTCTTCCCATTTACTTCCTGAAAGCTTTCAGGGACCAGGTCAGGATTACTTCATTATCTTCTTCATATATATAAAAGATATATCTTCATGTATGTATGTATGTATGTATGTATGTATGTATGTATGTATGTATGTATATCTTTGTGGGTATGTATGTGTAAATGTCTATTCTGGGCCAAAGAAGATAATGAAGTAATCCTGGCACCTGAAAGCTTTCAGGAAATAAATGGGAAGAAAACAAGTTCAGATTTATTCCTAACAAATATATATACAGTGTGTGTGTATATAAATGTTGTTTTGCCTTTAAATTGAAAGCTAATAAACTACCTTCTAAATGTAGTTTTTGTTTTGTATGAAACCATCTGTTAGTAAATCCAGATGTGCTGACAATTATCAAACCAGACTTCAAGCAGCTCTGTATAAATTTAGCTCACTTTCTCTTTAATGATATGGTTACATTTTCTGGAACAGTCTGTTCAATTTCTACTCAATTAGAAACATTGTTTGGCTTAAAAATGCATAAATATATTTGCCAAGCTGACATTTTTAATGCAATTTGCCTCATGCAGTGTGAATTCTGTGACGATTATACTTTCTCTGATTATTGGTAAATTATAAACATATTTCTAACCAATGCCAATAAATTTATCTCTTGCTATACAACATTTCTGTTGTGTGGCATATCTATTTTCTCCCTTTTGTTAACTTTCCTTAGAGTTTTTAAAATTATTTGGAGCCTGTTCATATAGGGTGCAAACATAAATGCAACATAACATTATTTAGAAATTTAAAAATGTAATTCAGCTTGCCCCCTGATTTAAAACAATGGGGAAATTCGTGAAAACACATAGTAATAGATTTATTATAATCTATAACCTTAATCAGAGAGGATTTTTTAAAAAAACAATGAGGAAAATTCATTTGGGCTAAAAGCTTTTCCAGTGGTAGTGAATTTAAGTAATTTTTTTGCACTTCGGATTTGTTGTCAGAAATGAATGAGATCGCATATATATATTATTTTTTGTTAAAAAAAATGTAAAACCTATTTTGGGGGCTTTTTAGATGCAGTATTTTCAATCTCAAAATACTTGAAATGCTATAAGTCACGGGTGTCAAACTCATCACGTCACGATGTCATGTGATGTATCACAACATTTTTCACCTTCACGGAACTGGGGTGGGCGTGGCCTGTGCATGACACTCCTGATATAGCGACCAAAGTGACAGCAGCACTGAAAAAAAGCGACTTACGGTCCTCTCACGACCATCACAGTATCCCCATGTCAGGTTATCAAAATTCAGGTGCTTGGTAACCAGCATATTTTGACAATATGGCAGATACTGGTTGCCATTTGTGATCTTCCCAGCCATCATACAATGTTAATGGAGGAAGCTGGATTCACTTATCTGTGGCAATAAAGGTCATAAAATTGTATGCAATTCACCTAACTGCCTTGCTTAGAAATGGAAATTCTGCTCCTAATTGCCATAACTCAAGGACTGTATCACTAGTATTCAGGAATCACCATGATAATTTTACAGTGCTCCAATTACCACAAAAAGGAAGTTGGGTGTTAAACTTGTTGTTGGTTGCGAAGTCGTGTCCGACTCATTGCGACCCCATGGGCAACATTCCTCCAGGCCTTCCTGTTCTCTACTGTCCCATATAGAGCAGCGTTGCAAACTGGCAGCCCGCAAGCCAGATGCATCATGCACAGGCCACACCTACCCTGACTCCGCAAAGGCTAAAAAAGGCGCAATATATATGAGGTCACGTGATGCAATCGAGTTTGACACCCGTGACATAGAGAATCCACTTTCATGTATGGTTCCCCCCCACAAACTGAATTTTGTCAAAGTCATTTTCTTAGAGTTGCAAATTTTTGAGAACTTGAGGAATGCTATTGTCTTTGCACACAGAAGCCCCAATTCTATTCTTAGTATAGCCAAGTAAGGGTGATATCCCTATCTGGAATTCTAAAGTACCACCATTGATCAGGTCTGGTAATCTGAGTTAATGGAACCAGGGTGGATTTGATTTAAATCAAGTCGATTTAAATCACGATTTAAATCATGAATCACTAGTAAAAAGTCTTGATTTAATTTTAATTTTAACTTTTAATTTTAAAAGAGCAACTGTCATATCTGCCCTGCAGCGGCTCCTCCTCTGATCCGCTGTTGACTCACCAACAATCCCATTCACTTTAATGGGACGGCTGGTGATGCGGCAGTGACACAACAAGGTGAGGGACTTGGCAGGCAGCAGGTGAGTGGATGCCCATTAACAGGCACTGCCATGATGGATCTGAAATGACAGGTGCTCTTTAATATTACATTTATAATCTGCTTAGAAGATTTCACTTTCATTTTTACTGCTTGCCCTTTCTCCTCACACTTAGAGCCTGGTGGTACAGATGCATTTCTCTTCAAACAATCCTATTGTACCTAGATTTTCAAAACAACTTGATAAAGGAATATTTCTGAACTTCATTTTATGATTTATCTCATAGTTACTATGAAATTGTGTGAATGCATCAATGCAGTGCATGTTATCTCAGTTTGCAGAGCTTGGATTCATTGAATGGGTTTACCAAAAATGTAAATATTGCAGAATCTACAGTCTCATGCAAATAACTAAGCTCCATTTCATGCTGAATAAACTAAATTATTGATGTATCTTAAATTTAAAAAAACTATTTTAGATAGCTTTTTACTCAAAAAGCATTTATTAAAATAAATTAGATAAAAAATTTAAAAATCCTATTGAAATAAAAAAATCTGACTAATTTTTTTAAATCACCTATTTTTATCCACTCTGAATGGAACAAAAGCCTGACACTGAGATAAAAATCTCTTTAAAAATCTCTGCTATGCACATGACCATGGAGACATCTTTGGACAGCGCTGGTTCTTCTGCTTTGAAATCGAGATGAGCACTGCCCCCTAGAGTTGGGAATGACTACCACATGTGTGCAAGGGGAACCTTTACCTTTTAAATATAGATAAACATTAAAAATTATACATAAAAATAAAAATTAATATCCAAAGGTACTTTCACATGGAGTTTTCCATTGCTCGAGAATGATCTGTGCAAGTAATCTCATGGAATAGTCTCCCTTATTTATGTTCTGTTCCCAAAAATTTATGTACTAGTCGAAAATACAGTTTTAAATAAAGACGCTGAGAATATATGAGAAATCAGTCTTAATTTTCAATCTGCAAGGTAGCCTAAAAATTATGTCCACTAGGAGATGCTGGTGTACATCAAGAAGCCAAGCGTATGTCTGGAGAAAACAGTTCCATAGCACAATATTAAAGAGAAAGAAATGCAAAGGAGCATGGAGTGAGTACGGGTAGCCCTCAACTTATGACCACAATTGAGCCCAAAATTTCTGTTGTTAAGTGAAACATTTGATAATTGAGTTTTGCCCCATTTTATGACATTTCTTGCCATAGTAGTTAAGTGAATCATTGCAGCTGATAAGTTAGTAACCTGGTTGTTAAGTGAATCTGGCTTCCCCATTGACTTTGAAGGTCGCAAAAGGGGATCAGGTGACCCTGGGACCTTACAACGATCGTAAGCATGAACCAAGATCGGCAAGCGCCTTAACTTTGATCCCATGATCATGGGGGATGCTGCAAAGGTCGTAACTGAAAAACGGTCATAAGTCATTTTTTTCAGTGCCATTGTAACTTTGAATGGTCATTAAGCAGACTTGTAAGTCAAGGACTACCTGTAATTGAATTTTTATTCAGTTTTAAAAAACCATGTGTTTCATACAAATAATGCTGAAAAAATGTGATTGCTGTATTTTCTTGGAAAATAATAATAAATAATACATGATAGCCGTTATTACTATATAGAAGTAAATGCCATTAAGCATATAAGCCTCCAACACAGATATAGTGAGGCAAAAAAGTATTTAGTCAGCCACCAATTGTGCAAGTTCTCCCACTTAAAAAGATGAGAGAGGCCTGTAATTGGCATCATAGGTAGACCTCAACTATGCGAGACAAAATGAGAAAACAAATCCAGACAATCACATTGTCTGATTTGGAAAGAATTTTTTTTGCAAATTATGGTGGAAAATAAGTATTTGGACACCTACAAACAAGCAAGATTTCTGGCTCTCACAGACCTGTAACTTCTTCTTTAAGGGGCTCCTCTGTCCTCCACTCATTACCTGTATTAATAGCACCTGTTTGAACTTGTTAGCAGTATAAAAGACACCTGTCCACAACCTCAAACAGTCACACTCCAAACTCCACTATGGTGAAGACCAAAGAGCTGTCGAAGGACACCAGAAACAAAATTGTAGACCTGCACCAGGCTGGGAAGACTGAATCTGCAATAGGCAAGGACTACCAGTTCTATTGCAGAGAGTAGAAAGGAACTGCATGAAGTTATGTGTACCATGCGCTTAGCATTTAAGGCATTCCGTCTTTCTAACTTCCTGGTAAAATGCAATCTGAAAATAAGAAAAGCAGTTTATGCAGCCCTGTAAAAATACGGGTGAATGCAGATCCTTTTCTTTGGTTTTCCTTCGTTTTCGCGGGCAATTCCTGTCTGCTCATCCATCACAAAGTAGAGACAGATGCAGTTTGCTAGGAGAGCTGCTGTGGAAAGCTTTGAAAGGAAATATATTTAAGAAGGGATTAGAAGAAGGAAATGAAGGAGGCTTGGCATGTGAGGAGCTCTGATGAAGTATTTCAGTTAGATCCATAAATGACTAGACAGCATACAGAACAGCTTCATCAAAGGAGTTATCAGATACTTGATCTGCAAGTGTCAAACTTGGAAAGTCCCATTGCTGGTTGTCGGTGACATGTGGATACAGTGGAGCAGACATCTGAAGGAGACCTCTAGATCCCTACACTTTCTGGAAATGAAAAACAGAGATTGCATTTATCTTGAAAGGAACACATTATTTATTTAGGAGATTTACTGTATATGGTCACCCAACTAACTCACGGTGATTTTGGGTTCTCGGCAGCAGCATTCAGACAATAGATATTCGCCCCCGATGGCAGACTGCAAGAGGTTTCCACCAAGGTCCTCTGTTCCGGCGGGAACAGAGGTTGAATCTCATTGGTTAAGAGATCAGACAGATCCCTTTAAAAGGGGATGCTGCCCGACCATTCTCCAGCCAGATGTTTACTTGACTTGCAATGAAGAGCTGTTGTTTACTGAAGCCTTTTGTGCCTCCTTTACCTGATCTAACAGGTTCTGTATCAGCTTGGGATCCCCAGACCTGCTCACAAAACCATGTCTTCAGAACCTTTTGAAAGTATGGGAGCCAGCCTTACCTTTGCAAGGTTGATGTCCCACAGGGAAGAAACCACCACAGAAAAGGCCCTTGTACTTGGTCCCACTAGAAGGTCAAACTTGTGGCATCATGTGACATATCGGGACTTCCCCCCCCTTCACTAAACCGGGCATGCACTAGATCCCTGATGGGGGAGGGACCATGTTTTCATGCTCAGAGAACCCCACCATCACTTTCCTGTTCCTCTCAATAACTTTGCAAATCACAAGAAATTACCAGTGATTTGGAAAACCTTAGACAATCAGACAATTAGCATTATTTCAGGGAAATTAATGAGGCCACTATGAGCCTGTTACATTTAAAAATCTCTAGCAAGACAATAGCAATAGCAATAGCAGTTAGACTTATATACCGCTTCATAGGGCTTTCAGCCCTCTCTAAGCGGTTTACAGAGTCAGCATATTGCCCCCAACAACAATCCGAGTCCTCATTTTACCCACCTCGGAAGGATGGAAGGCTGAGTCAACCCTGAGCCGGTGAGATTTGAACTGCTAAACTGCTGATCTAGCAGTCAGCTGAAGTGGCCTGCAGTACTGCACTCTACCCACTGCACCACCTCGGCTCTTTTACTTTAGGGTAGCTGAAGTAAAGAATTGCCAAACTATCAAACAAGAACAGGTTGGGTGGGTACACTTGGTGGGAACATGGCAAAGTTCAATTTAAGTGCTATACATCAAAAACAAGTCTGTATCCCATAGAATCTAAATGTAGACTTTTTACCAGGTTTGTCAAGCAAAAATGCTGAACCATTAAGGAGCTAAAGGGGCCATCAAACTATTGGATTAATGAGCATACTATTGTGGCCCACCAGCAGCCAGTGGAGCTGGCAGCAGATTCGGACAGTGAGGAAGTTGGGGAAGAACATGGGCCAGTTCTGGAGTCTGGGGAAGACTTTGATGAAGGCTCTGTGTTGGAGGCAGAGAGGGGGCCAGAGCCATATGCCAGTTATCAGCTGCCTTCAGAGTCAGATATCAATGAGGCAGATGAACAGCTGGAGCCTGTTCTCAGTGTGCATGCGCAGATAAAGGGAACAGCTACAGAACAGGGGTCAACTTGGGAGTAAGGCCACAGGTTGATGATGAATGGGCCCTCCCAGAGGAAATAAAAGGAGTGAAAGGGGAGTAGAGTTTGCAGGAGACAATTAGTTCACTTAATTGGTTTGTGACCCTCCAACACTGCTTGCAAAGTTTTGCAGATATCGGGCTGTCAGCTCTCCAAATCTGATAAGGTCTGTGACTGTAAATTCTTCCTTGAAAGGCTTTGATGGATGTGAATGAGCAGAATTCACAGTAAATTAATAAAAGGTTTTTTTGTTGGGACAAGGAGTTTGCTTCATGCTTTTGGGAAGCCAAGATCAGAAGACATACTTTGAATTTTCACAGCATTTCATGAGTCTTCACACAAAATAGTTTCCAAAGTGGTGATATGGTATTATCACAAGCAACCTATTAATCAAAATACAAATTAATACTATTGTTTCCTATAAGTTACTTCCCTTAGGAGTGTTCCTATTGCCGTGCTTGTGGACACAATGCAACTTCTAATCTTACAACAATGACAATTTTATTTTCTAAGTAAATGGAAGAGGTCCAGATGAATGCCAAGGGCATTCTTGAAAATAAAAACTGCAATTGAAACGGGGGCTGTGAATTATATCAGCTTGCCATTAACTTATTTTTATGATTAAACACAACACTGCCCTATACTAATATGACCTCAGCTCTTTTCTCTTTCCCCTTCTGCCAATAGTATCCTGCAGGCATATACTAATATTGCAAATTGACACTGTGCTGAGAATGCTACACATGCAGAAACAGAATATGTTATAGCAACTTTTTTTTCCTTACCAAAGCAAAACAATGGTCCTAAATCCACAGAGCAAACCAGCTTTGAAATAGGACTGTGTTACTGGAAAAGGATTTTAAACACATTTAAAGGTAAAGGTTCCCCTTGCACATATGTGCTAGTCGTTCCCAACTCTAGGCTAATGTGACCAGATTTTCAGATTGGTAATGAGGGACACCTTTGACCCGGGGGGGGGGGGGGGGCTTGATTAAAAATTTTATACGGAGCAACAAAAAATTTCATACAATGCAAAAACAGTATTGTAATATTTTTTTTTATTTCAACATAACTACAATTTACAAATATAAATTGTAACTGTTGCCAAACATCAAAATTTTGATCATGTGACCATGAGGATGCTACAACGGTCGCTAAGTATGAAAAATGGTCATCAGTCACTTTTTTCAATGCCATTGTAACTTTGGTCACTAAACCCATTATACCACCTTTCTTGCCACAGTTCTTAAGTGAATAACTGCAGCTGATAAGTTAGTAACATAAGTGAATCTGGTTTTCCCATTTGACTTTGTCAAAAGGTCACACAAGGCGATTACATGACCCCAGGACACTGAAACCATCATAAATACGAATCTGTTGCCAAACATCAAAATGTTGATCACGTGACCATGAGGATGCTGCAACAGTCGCTAAGTGTGAAAATGATTGCTAAGTGTGAAAAATGGTCACTTTTTTCAATGCCAATGTCACTTATTTCAATTTATTTTGGATAGAATCTTTTTTTAAATAGTCTAAGACAATTAAAAAAAAGAATCCACACAGAATAAAACTAGTTTAAAAAATCCTATGCATAATAAATAAAATATTATTTTAAAATACATTAAAAAATAAAAGAAAAAACCCGGCTCACTTACCAGCAGGCAGGCACTCCAAGTCAATCCAGAATGATGTAGATGTTAATACAAAGAACTGAGCAAATTAAAATGGTGAAATTAGTCCCAGGGAAATATTTTTCAAAGAAACCTTGCCACCATTTTTCCCACACGAGCCAACCTCCAATCTCCGTGCCCCTCCCCTCCAGGAAATCCAGGAAGGAACAGTCACTACTTCTCTAGCCAAAGTATTTCCTGGACCTCTATGGTACTGGGTCATCTTTTCTTATATAAAAGGAAGTAAAAGGGGCAGGGGGCGTTCCGTTTTATTGCTTTAACGTTTTAATATCTTCAATGAAAGTACTGAGACATAGAGAGGGGTTAGAGTAGACAGAGTGTCTTTTGTCTTGTCCTGGTTAGGATTTCTTAAGCAAATCCACTGCACTTTCAACATGAAGCCAAAATCAGGACTTTTTAAAAACACGGGACAAATTGTTAGAAATCGTGACTGTCCCGCCAAAATCGGGATGTCTGGTCACCTTACTCTAGGGGCAGTGCTCATCTCCGTTTCAAAGCCGAAGAGCCAACGCTGTCTGAAGACGTCTCTGTGGTCATGTGGTCAGCATGATTAAATGCCAAAGGCACACAGAACGCTGTTACCTTCCCACCAAAGTGGTTCTTATTTTTCTACTTGCATTTTTACAAGCTTTCGAACTGCTAGGTTGGCAGAAGCTGAGACAAGTAATGGGAGCTCATTCTGTTACATGGTGCTACGGATTCGAACCGTCAAACTGCAAACCTTTCTAATTGACAAGCTCTGCATCTCAGCCACTGAGCCATCGCGTCTCACTTAAACATCTTTACTTAAATACATTTACTCAAGCATAAGTTTGCAGCTTCCAAGACACTTCTCAGAAGTCTTTTTCACAGACTTTTACAAGGTAAATTTGAGAAATAAATATCTGCCCATGCTTCATATAATATAATGTGTCCAGGAGCTAGAATTACCCAAGCTCTGTCATGCATTTTTGCATGTTAAGTAATCCTAAGGAATTATATAGTATGTCATGCTTTCTGTTTCAGCAAAAAAAAGCAGGCATGCCTATAAAACATTAAATTGGTGACCTTCCAGATAAGGCAGATAAGTAATGGTCTTTTGTGCTAAATAATGCTATGTGCTATATGGTATTATTACCCTAGTAAAATCAGCAGATGTGCTAAAAATATTGAAGGACTTTCTTGTGTTTGTCTTCTTTTTCTTCAGCCAGTTCTTCTGGTGGACAAATAATTGCACAGATGTCAGTTGGCTAGCACATTTGGAGCTCATTTATAGCACAAATCAGATGAGAACTAAAATTCTTAATGACACAAATCTATTCTATAGTAATGAAAGAAACACTGCAATTTCTGCATTCTACTGTTCACATGGTACAAATGCATCATCCAGAATTAGTAATAAATACACAGTTCAGCATACACATAGATTTCAGATATGGAGAGGACACACTATTCATTAAATCTTTTCCTTTCCTTTCTTTCCCTTCCCTTCCATCCCCTCTATTTTTGAGACAAAGATCAGATAATGATGTTTTTAAAAATCTTCTACTAGTTGATAGCCCGGTATTTATTTATAGGGGGGAAATGTCCAGACCAAACATAATTTCTAATGTTGGATTAGAGTCCCCTTGTGGAGTAATGTGTAGCTGTTACCATGGCAACTCCACTGCTCCGTACACTAGAATCCATTTTACGGCAGTACAGTAGAAGCCATTGAAAGGCTGTATCTTAACAGAACACACCCCCTGAGGGATGTTAGGGGGTGTCTTACCCCCACAGTATTTGTTTCCAGAGAGTAAATGATCTGTGTACCAAGTTTGGTTGAAATTGCTCAAGGTGTTCCAGAGTTATGCTGGAACATACACAAACACATAGCCATTTTTAAATATATATATGTACCCAATATTAGGAATAAATTGTGAACCAGAGGATAGTTTACAAGCCCAGGCATTGAATACAAACTACAGTGATGAAAGAAATGATGAAATGTGTTTGCAACATCAGAACACAAAGCCCAACCTTTCAGATTTACATCCCAATGTCTAACACAAATATGTAAGTCATATGTTTTGCATCACGGTGTTGTTGCAGATTTAAACATTTCCTGTGCCTGTAGTATTTAGAACCCAACAGAACAAAATCTTTATTGCGGTCAATGACCAGTGCACAAAACACTTGAATACATATTTGGTGTCCTTCCCCAAAGATGTATTTTAGGGAGCCCTCCCATCCCCTGTAGACCTGTAGTCCTATGTCTGGCATGGTTTAATGCATTTCTATCAGTGGGATTTTAGAGAGGAAATACAAAGAGATTCTGTTCAAATCCAGACTCTGCCCATTGCATGAAGAATTCATAGAAACCATCAAACATATTTTACTGTACTATGCATTTTGTGCTGACACACTGTGAACTGTTAATTCCATATCTAATTAAATGTTCCAGTCACTCTGATCACTTTCATTTAAATATCTTATTGTCAGATTCAAATGACTTGTTTCTTTTAAGTTGGCCAAATTCTGTCACTTATATAAGATGTGCAGCTTTCTGTTAAATCTGTTCACCTAACTCAGGGGTCAGAAATCTGTGGCTCTGGAGCTGCATGTGGCTCCCTCCGCTGTGGCTCCCTATCACCAGTCGGCACCACAATTTTGAGAGGAGCTTCTGTTTTTTTGGGAGGGGGAAGCAGGGCATGCCAGGAAGACACTCTATGGCAGGGGGTGGGTTTTCCAGTCATTTCCACAATTGATGAGGCTTTAGGTTAGGACCGGTAGAGGAAAAAGGACGCCATGGTAGGAGGAGACTCTATGGTGAGGAAACTGGACATTTGGTAGGCTCCAGAATTGAACTGGGGGCTTCCAGTTAGGACCTTTGTGGCTCTTTGAGTGTTTAAAGTTGCCAATCTCTGACCTAACTAATCAGAATTCGTTGTATGTATTCAAGGGTTTTATAGACTGGTCATTGACTTCAATAAAAAATTCTGTACCTATAGCTTTCCACAAGGGAGACAACTGAAACATGTGTGTGATGAAATAACCATGGTATGATGCAATGTTGTGATCCTAAGTTGTGAGGGAAGCAGTAAAATGTAGCATTGGAGGGATACTATCATTCTACACATCATTTTTACATCATTGCGGGTTTCTATAAATTTCACTGTTAGAATCTCGGGGCAACTCAAAACACTGTGGGTTGTAAACCATCCTTTATTACATTGAACCTTGTAAAATTCAGTCAATAGCTTATTCAACAAACTATGATAAAACAATCTAATTTTAGTACAGAGTAGAAATCTATTTTCTGTGCAGTGATATTGACTTGAATAAGTCAACAATGAGTACACATTTAATAGAGAGGTATTGTACTGACTGTCATACAACATTTTTAAAAAGGTTATTAAAGATAATGTAAGGTCTGAATGCCTGACATATACTGTAAATATTGTTATTTAGTAAACTTGCTTTTAACTTCCAAAACATTCAAAAATCAATTAAAAAGTAAACAATTACTTGCATTTATATATTGTTTTTAAAAACGAATTCTAAATTTATGGTTTTTCTCACTAAAAGCCACTTCCAGAATAAACTTTGTTCCCTAACTGAAGACATTAATGGTGCATTACAAAAGATGTACAAAATGAGGCTTTTAATGGAAACACAATGAAATGCGTGTACCATTAGTGCTGCAATTGCTGTATTTTATAGAAAATGTGCTACTGTCTAAGTGAACTATTTATTATGTCATGTAGAAGGAATCTCTACTTTTGTATTCCCATCCCCAACTTGAAAAGAAATCAACAGGCTGACAGAGTAAGAAAGAGCAAGAGTAAGAATTGTTAGCAAACTGAAGGCTTTATTATGATTTGTGATTGGAAATTATAGAAGAATATTTAGCATGCATTTTCAAGTAGCAATCATATGGTAGAACAAGCCCTTTTTTTGAGTAAAAAAAAGATGTTGCCATAACTACATTCATAAAATGGAACAGATGTTCCCATCAGAGTTGCAAAGAAGGGGCTAGCAACTAAATCATCTTCCATTTTAAAAATATGTGGCAAATTACAGTAAGTAACACAAATGAAATCTAACAAGTTAGACCCAAGTATAGGTCACTTGTGCAGAGCAAAGCAGAGCAGAGCAATCAGATAGTTCCAGACAGACCGGGTACATAATCTGGGAGTTCTTCAGGACTCGCAACTCCTGCTTGAGGAGCAGGTGGCAGTTGTGGTCAGGAGAGTCTTTGCACAACTTGTGCATGGATTATGCCCTTTCCTGGACCAACAAGCTCTTCTCATAGTCACCCACACCCTACTTACCTCTCGCCAGTGGTGGGTTCTGGATCCCATTGCAACCGGCACTTGCGCCAGGGCCGGGTGTCCACCTTGGGCATGCACGCTGTGCACACATTCACACCCACCTCCCTGTGACGCTCCAGCTGCTCGCCGGAGGTTGTGCAGATGCCGTACACTGCGCCTGTGTGCACAGATGGCCCAGTTGGCTTAAATACAGGTAAGGAACGCGGGCAGGTGAGTTGGCCCTCCAAAACACTGTTCCGGTCTGGTGGCCGCTGCTCCCAGTGGTCATTGGTATGCCTGTACTAGAGAGAACCCACCACTGCCTCTCACCCTGTGTTATACATGGAACTGCTCTTGAAAAGTATCCTAAACCACCAGTTGGTTCAAAATGCAGGGGCCCACATGATTTTGTGCAAGTCTAGATTAGCACACATTACTTGTCTTGCAGGAGCTCCATTGATTGCCAATTTGCTTAGGGATCAATTCAAAGTTCTGTTGTCATCTTTAAAGCCAACATGGCTCGGCCCCAGATTATTTGAAGGACCATCTTTTCCCAATTATATACACGTGACCTGATCCACCAGGACAGGAAGGCAGACTTTGTTATGAACCTTCTCTATTAAGAAGGTCCAGGAAGAAGAGCCTTCTCCATAATGGCTCCCTCCCTGTAGAACATCATCCCCATAGAGATACCATTGGCTCAGGGGGTGGGTTCGAGCAAAGACTACTGCCGGTTTGCTCAGGGACGGGCCACAAGTGTGCATGCTTCAGGCACTTGATGCATGCTGTGTGCGCATACACAATACAACTAAAATTGCTCTGCGCATGTTCAGAAGCAAAAAACAAGATGGCGGCACCTATGGCAACACCGGGAGAACCAGTTCAGGGATGTGACAGGCCTGGGTCACTTCTGGTTCCAGTGACCCAGGCTGCCAAGCTACTACCAGTTTTGGCCAAACTGGTCCGAACCAGTAGGAACCCACCTCTGCATTGGCCCCTACTTTATATTCTTTGAAAAGGCCCTTAAAACATGGTTTTGCAGTCGACCTGGGTGAAATGGAGCCCACCAGGCGGTTTGTTTGATTGTTGTTACCAGGAAGGTGTGGGTTTATTGGATTTTGTATTTGGCAGTTGTACTTGTGTAAAACACCTGGAGTCAGTCACTGTGAGTGAATTGGATGGCTATATAAATTTATCAGCATCCATCTTGGTCAGTCGCTGGGACCAGAGGTTTAGTCTTCTGAACTTTTGGGTTCATGTTGGAGCCCATCCTCAGGGAACTTCTCTCACACCAGAATGTGTGCTTTCGGCTATATGTAGTATTTGGCTGACCCAGATTGGATCTCAACATCATCCTGGGACATGTATATTTCCCTTCATTGGCATATACATTTAATACAAATAATACATAAATGTGATTTGGCTGCTATCATCTTCAAGCATTCAAAGAAATATCTGGGATTCACACATTGATTTTTTTTAACATCACTTTGCACTGTTTATTCTGACTCTTGTGTGCTGCAAGAAACAAGGATATATGGAACTGCATGTCACTCAAACGCTGGTATACTGTAGTGCTTCACACAGTCACAAACCCTGCTTTATCAGCATCCATGGTTGAGTCCAGCCATTCCATTTTTGTCCATAAATACTTGACATAACTTGGGACAAGAAGCAATACAGGCAGTCCTCACTTACTGACTGCAATTGGAAATATAGTAACTAAATAATTATCTTGCTTTGTTAAATTTTAATGGGAACTAAAAGAAATATATCCAGCCTTAATCAAACACATACCCTACAGAATAAAACTATTACCATGATTTTGTCTTAAAGCAATGGTCAGCAAAGGAATAGTAATATTTATAATTCTCCAGGACAACCAGATAATGCATTACAGCAAATAAAGGCAACACACACCCACACACAAAAGATTAGGTATCTTGATAGTGAGGTCTCTGTATGTATGGAAAATCTATACACAAAAAAGGCGGCAGAGAATTAGATGCGGACTAGAGACATATTGATATCAAATTCAATTTCATTGAGGGCGGCATCAGGGTGGTGTTTGACCTCTGGGGGCCAGGGTGGGTGTGGCCAGCTTGCCATCACTCGTGTCAGGGGCACCTATGGTGGCCCGTGTGCTCTGCCAGCAAAAACGGGCTCCCGAGCTCCATTTTCAGCTATGACAGCCTCCTGCAACATTCTGTCAGCAAAAACGGAACTCAGGAGATACGCACGAAACCCTTCCGAGCTCCATTTTCTCTGGCAGAGGCACCGGAGGCCAGTCCTTTGCTGTTTCCAGGGCATCCCCGCGGGCCAGATCTAAGCACGCTAAGGGTCCGATCCGGCCCCCAGGCCTTGAGTTTTGAAACCCCTGGAATATAGTATCACTATCTGCTAATTGTGAAACAGTAGGTTTCTGGTGTTCTATTAGTACATTTGTAAATAAAAAAAAATGGCCCTTTGTCCTAAGACGGCTTACACAATACAGTTTCCAGAATTTTTCCTTCAAATGGAAACCAAGCTAGTGCACTTCTGTCTTTGGAATTAATCCTGATTTACAAAAGTAACATTTATATGTGCTATAAGGGTTATTGATATAATATTTCAAAGGTTTCAAATATTTCAGGAAAATCATTTATTATTAAGCCATTCTGCAAGCTCAGTTAAATCTTTTTCATTTTTTAAAAAATACTTCTAAGTAAAATAAGTTATCAAAGCTTAGCCTCAAAATCAAGGCGTTATTGATATTCAACATCATACGTAACATCTTTATTTTCTCTGTTGGTTGCATTTCTGTGGAGTCTTTGGTGCTGGCTAAGCGTGATGGTTTGAAATGCAGATTTTCATTACCAGCTAGGTAACACTAGGTAGCACTACCCCAAACAGATCCTGTGCATAATCTGGGGGTTCTCCTGGATTCACCATTCCTGCTCAAAGAGCAGGTGGTGGTTGTGGCCAGGAGGGCCTTTGCGCAACTGTGGGTTGTGTGCCAGTTATGCACTTTCCTGGACCAACAATCCCTACTCATAGTCACTTATGCCCTAGTCACTTTCTGTCTTGACTATTGCAATGCACTCTACATGGGACTGCGCTTGAAGAGTATCCGGAAGCTCCAGTTGGTGCAAAATGCAGCAGCCCGCATGATTTTGTGCAGACCCAGGAGTGCACATATATCACCTCTCCAGCGGGAGCTGCATTGGCTTCAGATTTGCTTTCAGGTGCAATTCAAGGTGCTGGTTGTCACCTTTAAAGCCCTTCATGGCTTGGGACCAGGTAATCCGAGGAACAGTCTCTTGCTGGTCACATATACCCAACCCATCAGAGTTGGGAGGCAGGGAATGCTATGGGTCCTATCCCCTAGGGAGATACACCTGGTGAGATGCAGAAGAAGGGCCTTCTCCGTGGTGGCTCCCTCTCTCTGGAACATCATTCCCCCAGAGATTAGAATGGCCCCCCACTCTAACACTCTTTCGGAAGTTGCTGAAGACCTGTCAGTGGGCCTGGGGAACCCAGAGTGGGATGGATCCCATTAAATGGCTCATGTGATCTGCTGTCACTGGGATAGGAGGTGGGGGTGGGTGGGGTGATTTTATTATATTATATTAATTTACGTGATTCTTTTTTATTAGCTTTATTGATTTAAATGAGGTTTTATGTTCTGTAAGTCATCTTGAGTTGCCATGTGTGAATAGGCAGTGATATAAATTCAGTAAATGAATACATAAACAAACAAACAAACATCTTCTGTGCTAGTGAGTGTGGAATTTGTTCCTTTATATACAGTAATTTGCCCAGCTAGTGCTGACAGGAATGTGGGTACTGTAGTTCTGCTTGATTATTTGTCTGGTGTTAAACTCTGCTTATCTGGGTATTGCTGTTGGAGAGAATGCCTTCTGTTTTTTGTTTGTTTGTTTGTTTGTTTTCTTCTTAGATTTTTTAAATTGTCTCTTGAATGGACTTTCAATTATATTTCTAGCCTTGCTACATTGACATTTCACTTTGAAATGTCTACAATTACAGTTCTAGCCTTGGTTTCTAATGTGAATATAGCTTGTTCCTACAGATCATAAAATGTTTTTTTTCCCCTGTCGTTTGCTGAAGGGCTTAGTAGATACTCCGTTTCTCTAATTCTGAGTTATTGTCAATATTTTCATTTAATCAAATTTCATTCTGGTGCTCAAATAGTAGGGTCTTTGTATTCTGCCACAAATCTATTCAGAGGGTAGTGGAAATAATTACTGGTGAAGGTGATGCTTCAGTCGCAGCCTAATCTTGTGTCATGAATTCCATAGTAATTTTTCAGGAAAGTATAGAAACAAAAACAGTTAACATGCATGGATCGTGCAATGTATGTCTGAATGTCTGTCTTTGTTAATGTTTTAGAGTTTGCTTTTCAAAGTTGTCCAGAAAGTAAACCCAACAATAGCATCTCTGTATCCTTTCTAATCTGTTTTCCTTCCATCTAGCTAAAGAGAAACAGAAGCTATAGAAGGGATTACTGCATGCCGGAGCACTGAATCATCATGCGATTAGAGAGTCTCTCCGCTTTTCTTTATCAGACTGCAAGGAACATATATTAAGTTTTTAAAAGAGAAAAAAAATCATCAAAATTGTGCCATAGGATCTTCTACGATGATCATTAATCTTGATACCAGAAATCGTTTCTTCACTTCATTCTTTCATTTCTTTTGCTTGCAACAAATGGCTTGGTGTTGGTGTTGTGTCATTTCTAGGCCAGTCCAGCTAGTGAATACACACCCTCCTTTATCAATGCAGGCATCATTAGGAACAATTGCGTATTGTTAAGTAAAGTGTTGATGCTTCACTTTTTATCCCCTAGAATTCTTCTCTTAGTCCCTACAATTAAGATGTTTCCTCAGGGATCTTTGCTGTGTATCTGTGTTAATGAACGCATTTGGTGTCAGTGCTTATATGTTCAGAAAATATTTCTAACCCCTGTTCAGAATATACTTCTAACAGGCATACAATCTACAGTTCATTTGTCCTCTCATACTTTGGAGAAGTTCAGTTCCCTCTCCCCTAAACATACCCTTGGCCAATAGTATAATTGCAACAACTTCCACCTTGTGATTCATTTTATGTCCCACATCACTTTTATAGAGGGTGTAGAGTGATTAATGTAAGTGTGAAATCCTTTTTAATATCCTTTCTTGAAAACCTTAATAGGCGTAGGGTTTCAACACTGAATTTTCTGTAATTCAAACTGAGTTATAACTTGTTATAGCAAGTATGTAATAAATAATGGATTTTACTGGGACTGACAATCTGAGCAAGACAGATTTTATGCTTTAGAAGCTAGACACCTCCTTTTTTGGTTGAAAAGCTTTACAAAGGCATATTTGAGCTTTTAAACTTGGTAGATTAGATTACATTTCTTTAACCCAAAACACACTTTTTGGGGGGCTACTGATGCCAGAATTAGAAATGAGTGCAATTTAGCTGTTCTGCTGTGAATTTAGGGTGAAAAAAAGTTATACATGATAACAAAATTCCATGGTACATGGATGTCTCTACTGTTAGGCCGGGATCTCAGGATACTTATTTATTTTAAGCAGAACACTTCAGTCTCCAAACAGAAAGAAAGCAGAGAGTTTTCTTAATGAAGCTGTTAGAGTTTACTGACCCCAAAGGTGCATATTTTCACTCCTATTCTTGGCAAATGATAAGCTGAAGGGGAAACGAGTCTTGGTATTCACAGGCCAAGCGACGTTCATACTTACATTTGTGGCATGCATATGACTTAATAAGGATCTGGAAATCTCTTCTGAGATTCAGGGGAGAAACCACATGCATGCATATTCTCAAGATCTTGAAAACCTATCCATTGTCAGGCACTTAGCTCAGAAGGGTTGGTGCAGATGTTATTTCTTATGTGTCAATCCGGAGCATGTGTCAGCGCATTGAAGATGAAAGAAGGCGCTGTGTGAAAAGGAAAGCCTTAGGAAGTGGAAGTTGCTGACTGTCTCTCAAGAGATGGTCCATGACTAGTTTGTGTGGGGAAAGGAACAGAACAAATTTATCCTAGCTCTTAGACATGTCAAGCAAAGGTTAGGGCAAAGACAGGAACCCATTCAGATGCCCTCCACAAAACTCCTCATCAGCCTTATGGCATGCTGGTGGCATATCCAATTTTCGGCTCCTTCTAAATAAGCTTGAGTATGTTGTTCTGATTGTGATTGAGATCCTGGATGGGGAAGCTTAAATTTTTCTCTCAACTTGTTTGTGTGGAAGATCATACATATGTGTTCTGTGTAGGCGCAGAGATGAAAGAAAGAAAACTAATTAACATAAAATAATTTTTATAGTTTTATTAGATTATAGTATAACATACAAAGAGAATTCAAAAGCAAATATTAGGGAAATTAGGGAAGGAAAGTGGGAAGTAAATAGTGGGAGAAGGAAAGGGAAAAAGAAAAAAAAAGGCATTGACTTCTGACTCCTTTGGTGCACTTAATAAGGCATTAAGATCTACGCTAAACTTTTTACTTTTTCATAATAGTAGAAACTAGCCATTTCTGAAATAACAAATCTGTCTAATCGGTAAAACCCAAGATCAAAGTTTCATCTTTTCCCACCTCAAGCACAAAGTCCAGAAGTGGTTTCCAGTCAGGGGGGAAAACATATAAGAATTAAAAGAAAAACATGGCATACCTGAGAAAGAAATGTGTGGGTGTTTTTCCTAAGCAAGTTGTAAAAAGGAGGAGGATTTCTCAAACAGTATACAAGAGTTTCAGCTTGGATTAAGACTTAGAATAGAGCTAAAGCAAGGTGGAGAGGGGAGCTGAATAGTATGCATTTTATATGTCATGCAGTTTATCCCTCGATTATCTCAGCATTATGACTGGCAAGTACTGCTGTGATCAAGATATGTGCTGAATCAGGTGCCGCAGACACAAAAAGGCAGTTGCATCTGCTAATATTTCTTGCTTCTGTTTGATGATTTATGGTGATGTTTCTCATCAAGGTTTTCTCTTTGATTCAGAGAACACAAATGGCTGGTTAATCTCCAGTTTGTTTAAAAAAAAAACACCCCACCATCCTCTAATGTTTTGTCTGACCGGCTTCTCAGAATTAATGGGAGGCCGCCAGTGTCTTTCCACAGCTGTTGTCTTGTTTACAAATTGTAACACAGAAGGACATTCCCATTGTCGGACATATGGGGCACATACAGTATGTTAGACTAACATTCTGCAATGCATTGTTACAGCTTAATTTTATGACCATACCTTTTAAGTCCCTTTTCAGACAAGAGAGACAGGTGTGTCGTGGATTCTACTTGGTGACAAGTTTCCCAATTCATCCACATTCTTAGAACCACAAAGCAAAGGAGCAGCTGGTGGTTCGTGAGCCTCTGGGATTCTACTGGAATTTTTTTTACATCAGAAAGAATGAGCTAGTCTGCACCACCTGTGACCACCACCAGACACGGTTCTGTAGAGATGGGACTTGTGTTTGATCTTGTCAGGTGGACCATCTATAAACTAGCGCTCTGGCTTAACTCTAGTCTCTGGGTCTGGTGGAGCGGGGGGGAATGGGGAGGTATTGAATAATCCCAGCTCCTGTTAAGATCAAAGCCATTCGAAAACGATAACTAAGTTTGAAGATAGAGGCCTCAATACTTACCAGGAAAAATATAATGTGAAACGAGAAGCAGATCACAGACACAGATAAAGTCCTTTTATGATTGCAATTGTGTTTTATCACAATTGCTTTCCATGTAAAATGTATACTGCTTTATTTGAGGAAGAAAAAGAATGTAAAGGGCAGGAATTGATGGGAGAACAATGGGTGTCTTCTAAAATAGATGAATAAGGACCCAAAGATGTAAGATGATCCAAAACAGGCCTAGCAGGTTTTGCAGCAAGTATGTATGTATGTATGTATGTATGTATGTATGTATGTATGTATGTATGTATGTATATATATATATATATATATATATATATATATATATATATATATATATATATATTGTGTGTGTGTGTGTGTGTGTGTGTATGTATATGTATATATAAATCTCTCACAATGCTAGACTTCATGATCATCTATTGAAAATAAATGCGTTGTATTCAGCGGTGATAAATGGACATACCAATCGACATAGTGTACAGTTAAAACTGCAATTTGCTGCCCTTATTTGTGACAATGGCTACCAGTTTGGACAGTTCTAAATGAGGACAGGGGAATTTCATGGAGGCAAATGGCTCCTGAATTATAGGAAACTTAACATAAATACCAACTGCTAGGGAGCAACTATGGAAGAAGGTTTCAATCTTCTACCAATATTGGTGAAATTCCAAATGGATATGTTTGGCTAGTCCTTCGACTTTGAATAGATCCAGTAGAGCTGTTTTTAAGTTTTTTCATTTTCTTATTTATACTCTAATTTAAACATCATGGTAGAGAATCTGGTAGTTCTTAAATAGTCTGATTTTATTATAAACTAGCTGGATACCTGCGCTTCACAACAAAACTATGTGATCGGGCAAAGCAGAAGAAATCCGGTTCACTCCGGTTCAATCCATTGGCTCAGTGGTGGTTGGTGATTGGAACACATAAGGGAATATCACTCTTGCCGCCTTGATTGTGGAAACATTTCCATAGGTGAACAGCGTAGGCATTTTGGTGAGGTACCGACATTTAGTACTGTAAGGAACCCCAGACTGCTCCTGAGTGAAGGAGTGGAACATCTGCCAGTTTGAACTGAGGTAACGGAACAGAGGTGGGTTCCTACCAGTTCACACCTATTCAGTAGAACCGGTTCGTCAAATCTACCGAACCGGTTAGGAGAGGTTCCACCAGTGGACCCAAAAAGCAGGCCACATCTTCAGAAGAGGTTCCAAAAATGTTTGAAATCCATCACTGTAACGAAATGTGAGGCAACTGGCAGTTTGAACAGAGTTCTTTTCAGGTGGGAAGGGGGAGTAGAACTCCTTAGCATCAGAGCGTGTTAATTACTGTATAAGAAATACTAAAGATCTGGTGGTCATTTCAAAAAATCCTTTCTTAGCAAGCACCTAGAAGCCAAGAAGAATATACATGCCAAATTTCAAGTTTGTAGGCTTTATAGTTCTGAAGATTTTATGATGAGTGAGTGGCATTTGCAGTGGTGGATTCCTACCAGTTTGGACCGGTTTGGCCAAACCAGTAGTGGTTTGGCAGCCTGGGTCGCTGGAACTAGCATGGACCCAGGCCTGCCACGCTCCCGAACTGGTTTTCTGGGCTGCCAAACTGCCGAACTGCCAACCTTTCTGGTTGACAAGCTCAGCATCTTAGCCACTGAGCCATCGCGTCCCTGTTTGAGATACATTAGTTCAAACATTGTTGCTCTATGACGTACTGTTTTGCCCAGATAAAGGTTACACAAAGAGAAACAGGAGAGGTTAAGTATTATGTAGATAATACTTGGTTTGCTGAGGAATCAGAGTATTGAAGGCACAAAAATAAGGATGGGAGGTTGGCAGCAAGAGACACAGACTTTAAATTACAGCTAGCAATATAAATTGTTGACACCAAGTATTCTATCATGTCACACAACCAGTGATATGAAAAGGTTTATAAGAAAATACAATGTATTTCTGTAAATCCAATGATTCCTGTCTATCAATAGAAATAATAGGTTATGGAGGGATATACTTTTTATATTGTCCAGATGCATGGATATAGCTGAATGAATGCATATATACAAAAAGTGCTTCCATTAGGAAGAAAAATCAAACTTAGTTTAACTTCAGCAAGGATGAATTGCCATTTTTAAATCTTGAAATCATATATGTGACTCTGGCATTCAAAGCTGGCCATAGAAGGGCAAAATATTCACCAGTGCTATAGGTGCTATTATACATTTCCCACTCAGTTATTGGTTGATTGGCCTGGGAGGAGATGGGATTACCTATGGAGAAAATAATATTTCTTTGATCTCCTCTCCAAATGTTTCCAATCAAGATCCCAGTCCCCACTTTGCATTCATCTGCCAGGTTAATCGAAGATCTCCAAGGCCCCATGCAACTCTGTTATTCTATTAGTGGTTGAAGCAATGATTTACTGAAGTCTAACAACATGGCCCAAAGATTCAGTAGCATAAGAGCTCACAACAAATTGAACCAATTGCATTTTGAATGTTGAATAATTTAACCTGATTACCTCATTATTTTCCTTGGCTCTGCCAAGCTTCCTGCTGCTGAGTTACCATATAAACATACGAAGAACTAACATTTGCAAGGAACCCTTGAGTTATGATCCTAAAACATATTTAGAAACAGGTCAAGCTGTTCCAGCAAAATTACCCAGCTGCAATAAATGACCATGAAATAAAAAATACTCTTCAACATGAAAAACCCTTTGGTCTTATACATGGAGATAGATGATAGATGATAAGTGATAGGTGATGGCTAGATGGATGGCTAGATGGATAGATGATGGATAGATGGATGATATTCAAGTGAGAGGGAATGTAATATCGGGATGGGAATTGAAATACTACTATTTAAAATAATACTTTATTGACATACTGTAGGTATTCTTGCCATCTTCTAATGATTAGTTTAATCATAAGCCATCACAATATTTTTACTGTACGGAATTACAGGAAGGGTGTTTCTTTCCCCATGGTATAGTAAGCCCATTGGTGGTGGTGGTAATCTTACAATGTTTACATGTTAACAAGTTCCCACCTGAACATAAAAGGTGTTGGATATGAAAAGAAACAATACAAATACTCTGGCTGAAAAGCACTATTTTCTATTCAGTAACAGGAAACAAGGTTGAATAATCACTCCATTTCATTTCCAGTGAGTAGAGGCTGACAAAAGAATCATTTGCCCTAGATTAAGGGTATCAAACTGGCGGCCCACAAGCCAGATGCACCACATGCAGGCCAACCTACCCCAGCTCCATGAACGGGAAAAACGTCACAAAATGTCATGTGATGGCAATGTGATGCCATGAGTTTGACAACCTCATCCTAGATAGACAATGAGATAGAGGGAGTTAGAGGGAGAGTTCACTTTGCTGTTTACTGTCTGTCTGTCTGTCCGTCTCTCTCTCATTCAATATCTCAGGGGCTGCCACAAAGAAGAGGGAGTCAAGCTATTCTCCAAAGCACCTGAGGGCAGGACAAGAAGCAATGAGTGGAAATTAATCAAGGTGAGAAGCAACTTAGAACTAAGGAGAAATTTCCTGACAGTTAATCAGTGGAACAACTTGTCTCCCAAAGTTGTGAATACTCTAACACTAGAAGTTTTTAAGAAGGGATTGGACAACCATTTGTCTGAAGTGGTGTACAGTTTCCTGCCTAAGCAGGGGGTTGGACTACAAGACCTCTGAGGTCCCTTCCAACTCTGTTATTCTATTCATTTTCTATAACCACCAATCCGTCAGTGAATCTGTACAGCTTACAATTCAAAAAAAATATTACAATTAAAAATACAAAAACATTTTAAAGGGATAAATAAAACTATAAAAACCAATGCATGATTTCTGTCCAAGCATTCCATCTTCTTGTCCATGTGCCTCCTCACAGGATTGTGTAATTAACACATTCTGTTGCAGCAGTTGTCTGCTTTGGAATGGCATGCTGACTGCCGACCAGGTAACTCCACAGAGGGCTGTCTTAAAGGTAGAAGAATTTTTGAACATGTGTAGATGGGGGCCCAGAGGAATTTTTAACTTCCATCTGGAAAATGGAATAGGTGTGGAATAGAAAATTACCTGGGAGTGAACACTGAAATAGTAATTGGCAGGGGAATAAATACGAGAGAGTTGTAGAAGCAGAAAGGGTTAGCAGGTAGTAGGCTTCCTTCCTATCAGTTTGCAGCCTAACTGGGAAAATTAAGGTGACAGTAATAGTGATCTCTCCAGCACAAATATTCTGCTTTTCAGTGCTGGTAAAATATTAATTCTAGATGAAAATTCTGACTTGAAAATTCCGACATGCTTGACAGAAGGGGGGGGGAGTTCACCCCTGCCAGCGCTACAGGCGATGACTTGGGGTGGTGGGAGATGGAGTGGCTGTCATCTCTAGTGATGCTCTCTCATTGTCCAGATGCTTCACAGGGCAGCGTGCCAATATTCAGCACATGCTGTTGTATTTGGGACACTATTCCTGTAATATCCACCATGCTGTATATCTTTCTCCCTGAGCTAGCCAAAATCATCTCAGGCATTAGATTACTTAAATTCCTTGTTTTCTCGGTGTTCATACTGGGAGTGGCTCTGGATTTGGGGCTTCCCATGATGGCTATAGGCCTGTCACAACTAGCACCTGTCTCCATGGATATGATGGAACACATGTTTTATTTGGTTTTCTGTTCAGGTAATAGTTTCACTGTGTTGACTCAAGACAAGTCACAGGAGCAACACAGTCAGAGAACAGTTGAAATTCCCCTTTATTGCTCCAACTCCCCCCCCCCCCAAACATCTCCAAGTTTACTGCAAGTCCTGGACAAATCTCTCACATGCACCTCTGACAGCCTCTGGCTGCAAGTAGTCCAGCAAGCAAAGTTAGCAAGGCATCAACCAAGGCAAGAAGTCCAGCGAGGTAGGCAACTGGGCAAGGCACACAAGACAAAGCACACCAAGATCCAGATGTCGGTAATGGCATGCAAGTCTCCAAGGATTCAGCATTTGTTCCCAAACAAACGCCCTTCCAGCAGTGTCTCTTTAAATCTCATTCCCCAGGTAAGCTTTGTGAAGAGGGGCTCTCCTCCTGAGTCGTCAGGTTGTCCTGTGCTGATCCAGCCTCCTCTCCATTCTTTGTGCTTGCGTTTCAGGGGTGGAAGTAATTGTTTGTCGCCAGAGCTCTGTTGCTCCTCTGCTCCACTGTCTGCCCTGTCTTTCCCCCATGCCTGGTCCTCCTGCGCCCCCTCTCCCTTGTTGGTGACCCTTCCCATGGGCGAGGGACCTAGGACTGCCTCATCCTGCCCCTCCAGTCATTCCTCTGTTGGCCCTATCTCTGTCTCGTCCTCTTCCTCCTCAAACTCAGGCTCCGATGGTGCCATGACACTCACAATGAAAGAAACCTATGTCATGGCAGATCACTCCCTGATTAGTTTTAGATCACTATAAACTTTTTCAGAGTGGAGAACAGGCTAAAATGATCTGAGTCATCTGATAGATCTAGATTGTTTCTTGAGTGCATTCAGCTAATTTTCCAGTTTGCTGGAGATACATGGCTTCCAGTGGCCACTATTGTTCCTAAATGTCTCTTCCTTTTAAAACAAATAGATCATTCCCTTGATTATTTTTTTAGAGTTCAGAGCATCAAAGCCCATGGAATGTCAATTAGAACAGATGTGAAGAAAATCTGGGACATATGACATCTATTATTGAGTAAAGCTCACTGCAACTAAGGCAGAAAAATAAGCCTGCTTCTCTGTGTCCAGTGAATCTGTATAAAAGGGGCTGGTGCTACATCTTTGCATTGCCCTTTAAATAAAAACGATAATAAATATGTTGGCGTTATTATTCCACACTTCTGTTTTGATGAGTACTCAAGGCAGCTATGAAAATGATAGAATGCACGCAGTTAAAAACCAATTAGAACTATCAATAAAGTAAGCATTAAAATTACTTAACAATGAAACGTGCCTTTATAGATTTTCTGAAAGCAGAAACGGTGGGGGCCAGGCTCAGCTTTCAAGGGAGTTACATAGTTTTTGTAGTCAGTCATTCCATTGCTGTGAGGGTTGATGGCATTCCTGGGGCAATGTAGTCAACAGAGAAGTTGCTAAGCTTGGTCATTGCTAAGCTCTAGGTACTTAGGTACTAGAGGCCTCTCCAGTTGCTTACCCTCAGCCCTACAGAATCTAATTCGTAGTGTGGAGTAAGGCATTCTTTTGAATTGAATCAGAGTAATTCCACGGATGCAAATTACACGTAGTTATTTGGAAATGAGCCACCACTAAACATGGATTGGATCTCCATGTACAATAGAATTCCACACATCACTTTTGCATGGGTCACGATTCATTTTTTTTAAAAGCCATACAAAGTGCTCTGTCTGCAAGGAATATTTAATGCAGTAGAGCATAGACAACAAATTGTTTCCACTCGTAGTCTAAGTGGTGCAGTTCATTCTGTTGCCGCCAGCAGCTCATTTAGCTCCATGCAACACCTGCTTCTTCTAGCTTCAGAGACCACAGCATGTGACTGGTTTCCAGCTGTTATAGGACAATAACGAAAGAGACCAATTGCCTTCCTACTCTGCTTTTGGGCTTTTCAACAGTATCTATCAACCCCTGTGGGATACAGGATGCTGATTTAGATGAATTATTAGTCTAAACCAGCAGGACACATTACTTTATTTATGAAATCTCTAACTCACTGTTCATTGATTAAAATCATGCTAAAGGAGTTACAACACATTAAAATAATTTGCAGTAAAATGGTATTATACATCTGAAAACCATAAAGAAACTATAATCTCAGCAAGAAAATTAACAACAAAATGCAGACCCAGGCCTGCCATGCCTCCAAACTGGTTCTCCGGTCAAGGCGGCATGTGTTTTTTTCCTTTTTAAAGGTTCTGCGCATGCGCAGATCTATTTTTTGGCAACTGTGCACATGTGCAGAGCGCATGTCTGGCACACACGCAAAATTGTGCATGTACTGAACTGGCAGTAATGCCGGAAGCAACCCACCCCTGCCCTCGCACATGTGTGCTAATCGTTCCCAACTCTAGGAGGTGGTGCTCAAATCCGTTTGAAAACCGAAGAGCCAGCGCTGTCCGAAGACGTCTCCATGGTCATGTGGCCAGCATGACTAAATGGTGAAGGTGCATGGAACGCTGCTACCTTCCCACCAAAGGGGATTCCTATTTTTCTAGTTGCATTTTTACATGCTTTCGAACTGCTAGGTTGGCAAAAGCTGGGACAAGTAATGGGAGCTCACTCCGTTACGCGGTGCTAGGGATTCGAACCACTGAACTGCCGACCTTTCTGATCGACAAGCTCAGTATCTTAGCCACTGAGCCACCATGTCCCTTTTTTTGTACACACACAGTACAAAACATTAAAAACAATTAAAAAGCATAAAATATAGTCAACATGCGATTACAGTCATCGGACAGTGCAGCCATTTTATTACTTAATGTCTCTTCCCCTGTGTTAAACAAAAGGTGTAGCAAAATCCTTGCAACTATCATTCCCAAGTATCTCAGTCAAACCAATCCAATCCCAAGAGGTGCAGCAACATCTGGTCACGGGTTCTTCACTCTTGCAATACAGAAAAGTATGAGAAGCAGTTCTGAACAGACCTTCTAATCGTGTAGGAGAGACAGCTGCAGATGTTGCAGATCTGCTTAATCTAGTTGGATATATTTAGCACCATGTCAGGAACAAGCAGCACATATGCAGAATCAGGCTCCTTTTACACATGGAAATAATGCAGAGTTAGAGAGAGAAAGGTTTTTATTATAAACCCAAGTAGAACAACAGGGACCAAAAAGAAAAGAAATTCTGCACTGAATACTAATTATAGTTATGCGGCAATTTTCTGCAAAACCAATAAGGGGACTGAAACACTTGGAATCCAAACTAAAACAGTGCACATGTAATGTGTCAAACTGGATTTTTACAATGCCATAATAAAGAGTTGGGAGGGCGCATTTTTCTATTTTATGCATGGGTGTCAAACTCAATTTCATTGACGGTTGGTTTGACCTTGGGGGGACAGAGTGGGGGTGGCCAATGTGGGCATGGCCAGCTTGACATCACCTGTGGTGAACCAAGCACTCTGCCAGAGAAAACAAGCTCCCAAGCTCGGTTTTTGGCTGCAACGGTCTCCTGCAACCCTCTGCCAGCAAAAATGGAACTCAGGTGGGCCACACACGGTAGCTCAGGAGGGCTGTTTTCACTGGCAGAGGCACCATGGGCCAATCCGTCACTCTTTCCAGGGCAGCCCTGTGGGTCAGATCTAAGCAACACGTGGGCCAGATTTGGCCCCCAGGCCTTCAGTTTGTCTCCCCTTATTTTATGCATGTATACGTTGGTCATTTCCAAACTCCTCTCTGGCTCTGAGGAAGTGAATAGAAAATGTTTCATCAAATGGCTTTATGTGCAATATTATAAAAGATAGGATGAAGATCTTTGAGTCTCATCTTATAATGACTGGAAGAAATGGTCCTAATGGAGTCCATATGGTCCTTCATCACTTCCAAATGTAAACAGTCTTATCATGGCCCTGTGAATAATTTCTTCCTACTAGATCTGTTCAAATACTATCTTCCTTTCTAGGCTTTTCTCTTTTCCTCCTTAAAAGCAGCATCTGTGATTAATACAGCCACCCAGTTGATGAAAAAATAAAATTCTGAAGCCACATTGTTGCTTGGTAACCACCTGCTAGGAAGCATAAAAGTCGAACACAGACAGTCCCCTGGAGACTGTGAGGGCATCACATCTCATAGACATCTGGATGCTTTACAGTTGGCCTGAGGATCAAGAGTGGTGAACATGGATAATTCCTCTAAAGCAGCTTTACTCTGTATGCTCTGAACACAGCAGCATCCAATATCTATTGTAAATCCACCAGAATTGTTCCATGAATGATGCTATTCATCCCTATTTCAATAGCAGGAATTATTTGACAATAACAGAACAGAAAAAAAGTTAAGAAAAACATCTAAGACGTATCAAGTCAATAACTCAAATCAACACTTAATTCAAGAAGTGAAAACTAGAATCCCCAACATGGACGGGATGGTAATATGGTACAGTATGCTTGCAATCATCTTCCTTTCTATATATGAGGTTCTTGGCCCGATGACTTTTTACACTGAATTATTTTAATTAATAATGAGAAGCTGCCATGCTTAAAAACAAAAGCTCAATCTTTCAACATTAATCCTTATTTCAAGAATATCTTTGGCACTCAAATAGATCCCATATGTTATTTGGAAGTGAGCCCACCTACCCTGAAAAAGAACAACTATAAGCAGTAGTAAAATGGCTTCATGTGTTGGAGAAAAATATCTTGATGGGTTGAGTAGGGTAAATATTTCATAATTGATGCTTCATAATCTATGGCAGTCACTTTCTGAGAGGCAAGAATGCTGGACAGTCATCCCAAAAGTGCTTTTTCTAGAGGCAACTGGACTTTCTGGAAAGTCCAGTTGCCGCTTGAAAAAGCACCTTTGGGACAACCATGACCTTGATGACTGAGAATCACCGTAGACATGCTGGAAAGTTGCTAAACAATTCAGTGCTTGGCAAATTTCTAATCTAACCTCTAATGGAAATTTAAGGACAACAGGAAATGGTTGTCTATGGAGATTCTCAGTCATTCTAGATTATGGCTGTCTCAAAGGTGCTTTTTCAAAAGGCAACTTGACTTTCTTCGTGTTGGCTTGAAGACATTTCACTTCTCATCCAGGAAGCTTCTTCAGTCCAGAACTTGGCTGAGAAGCTAAACATCTTCAAGCAAAAACAACGTAAGTTCAGTTGCCTTTTGAAAAGGCACCTTTGGGACATGAAATGGTTGTTGACTTTGCAGCCTATTTGGGTAGGATTCCCAAGGCATCTGCTGACCCACTGCAGAGCACAAGTTGCTACATTAGCTGGATCTACAAATCTAATTATGTTCTTAGATTGATTAAAGGATAGACTTATTTACATTGAGATTCAATCAAATGGAGAAGAATTAATTTGTGCTAGTAATTTTTATTTTAATATCTTATGGAAATTAGAAACATCCCACTCGCTGTTTATTCTAGGACAGCTTTATCATATCTTGTAAAAATACAGAAGGAAGGGCCGGAGCTGCTACAGAGAAGGCCCTCCCCCGGGTAGTAGCCAGATGGCATTGGCTGGTGGACGGAACCCGGAGGAGGCCGACCCTGTGTGATCTGACGGGTCTTTGGGAGGTAATTGGCAGCAGGCGGTCTCTCAAGTACCCAGGTCCAATATCATGAAGGGCTTTATAAGTTACGACTAGCACTTTGAAGCGTATCCGGAGACCGATCGGTAGCCAGTGCAGCTCGCGGAGGATAGGTGTAACGTGGGTGTACCGAGGTGCACCCACAATCGCTCGCGCGGCTGCATTCTGGACGAGTTGAAGTCTCCGAATACTCTTCAAAGGCTGCCCCATGTAGAGCGCATTGCAGTAGTCCAGTCTTGAGGTCACGAGGGCGTGAGTGACTGTTGAGAGTGCCTCCCGGTTCAGGTAGGGGCGCAACTGGTGCACCAGGCGAACCTGGGCAAATGTGCCCCTGGTCACAGCCGACAGGTGATGTTCTAAAGTCAGCTGTGGATCCAATTCAATTCAATTCAATTCAATTTATTAAATTTATATGCCGCCCTTTTCCCCCGAAGGGGACTCAGGGCGCCTCACAACTCGAACCGGGGAGGGGAATACAGACAAAAGATTTAAAAACAACAACATAACAATATATAATTTAAAAACTCACAACAGTCATACCATTCGAGACGGGGGCAACAGCTCTTTAGCCCCAGGCCTGTCGGAACAACCAGGTTTTGAGGGCTTTGCGGAAGGCCTGGAGGGTGGTGAGGAATCACCACAGCCACAGAGAAGACTCTCCTCCAGGTAGTTGCCAGTCGACACTGGCTGGCGGATGGGATTCGGAGGATGCCTAATCTGTGGGATCTAATCGGTCTAGCGGAGGTAATTGGCAGCAGGCGGTCTCTCAAGTACCCAGGTCCAATACCATGAAGGGCTTTATAAGTAACGACTAGCGCCTTGAAGCGTATCCGGAGACCAATAGGCAGCCAGTACAGCTCGCGGAGGATAGGTGTTACGTGGGTGAACCAAGGTACACCCACAATCGCTCGCACGGCTGCATTCTGGACAAGCTGAAGTCTCCGAATACTCTTCAAGGGCTGCCCCATGTAGAGCACGTTGCAGTAGTCCAGTCTAGAGGTCACAAGGGCACGAGTGACTGTTGTGAGGGCCTCCCGGTTCAGGTAGGGACGCAACTGGTGCACCAGGCGAACCTGGGCAAATGCCCCCCTGGTCACAGCCGACAAGTGGTGTTCAAGAGTCAGCTGTGGGTCCAGGAGGACTCCCAAATTGCGAACCCTGTCTGAGGGGCGTACTGTTTGACCCCCCAGCCTGAGAGATGGAACACTTGGCCAATTAGTAGGAGGGAAGCACAGCAGCCACTCGGTCTTATCTGGATTGAGTACAAGCTTGTTAAGCCCCATCCAGTCCCTAACAGCCTCGAGGCACTGGCACATCACGTCAACCGCTTCATTGAGTTGGCACGGGGCGGACAGATACAGCTGTGTATCGTCCGCATACTGATGGTATTTTATCCCGTGCCGTCGAATGATCTCACCCAGCGGCTTCATGTAGATATTAAACAGGAGGGGGGACAGGACCGAACCCTGCGGCACCCCATAATTCAGGGGCCTAGGGGTCGATCTCTGCCCTCCGACTAACACCGACTGCGACCTGTCCGAGAGATAAGAGGAGAACCACCGTAGGACAGTGCCTCCCACCCCCATCTCCCGCAGTCGTCGCAGAAGGATACCATGGTCAATGGTATCAAAGGCCTCTGAGAGGTCAAGGAGCACTAGGACTGAGGCATGACCTCCGTCCCTGGCTCTCCAGAGATCATCGATCAATGCGACCAAAGTGGTTTCCGTGCTGTAGCCAGGCCTAAATCCCGACTGGAAGGGATCTAGATAATCGGTTTCCTCCAAGGACCGCCGGAGTTGAAAGGCTACCACTTTTTCAACAACCTTCCCCACAAAGGGGAGGTTGGAGACTGGACGATAGTTGTTTAAGACGGCTGGATCCAAAGATGGCTTCTTCAGAAGGGGTCTCACCACCGCCGCCTTTAAAGCGGGGGGGAAGAACCCCTCCCGAAGGGAGGCGGTAACAACCGCCTGGATCCAGCCCCGTGTCACCTCCCTGCTGTTTGCAACCAGCCAGGAGGGGCACGGGTCCAGTACACATGTGGAGGCACTTACAGCTCCCATGGCCTTGTCCACGTCCTCAGGGGTAACAGCTTGGAAATCAATCCAGTGATGTCCTTCCAGATTCTCCCCTGGTGCCTCAGCTGGTTCTGCGCAATTGGAGTCCAGGTCCATCCGAAGCCGAGCTACTTTATCCGTGAGAAATTGGACGTAATCCTCAGCTCTGCCCTGCAAAGGATCGCTCGTATCCCTCCTGTTTAGGAGGGAACGAGTTATCCTGAACAGGGCGGCTGGGCGCGACTCAGCGGAAGCAATCAGAGAGGCAATGTGTCTTCTTTTAGTCATCCTAATTGCCCGAAGATAGGCTCTGATGCTGGATGTTAAAAGCGCTCGGTCTGACTTGGACTTACTGGATCTCCATCGTTGCTCTAGGCGTCTCTTTTGGCGCTTCATCTCCCGGAGTTCCTCAGTAAACCAAGGAGCCCTCCTGGATCCACTGCCTCGGATCGGCCGTAAAGGCGCAATCCGGTTAAGGGCCTCTGCCACTGCTGAATTCCAGGCAGCGACCAGAGTCTTCGCCGGACTGCGGGCGAGGGTATCAGGAACAACCCCAAGCTCCGTCTGAAAGCCCGAAGGGTCCATAAGTCGCCTGGGGTGGAACCACCTAATCGGTTCCTCCTCCCTACAGTGGGGGTTTGGTCTCCGAAAGTCAAGCCTCAGTCAAGCCTTGGGAGTCCTCAGTCCAGGAGGACTCCCAAGTTGTGCGCCCTGTCTGAGGGGCGTAAATTTTCACCCCCCAGCCTGAGTGATGGAATAATAGCCAAATTCTTGGGAGGAAAACACAACAGCCACTTGGTCTTGTCTGGATTGAGTACAAGCTTGTTAACCCCCATCCAGACCCTGACAGCCTCCAGGCACTGGCACATCATGTCAACCGCCTCACTGAGTTGGCACGGGGCGGACAGATACAGCTGAGTATCGTCCGCATATTGATGGTATTTGATCCCGTGCCGTCGAATGATCTCACCCAGTGGCTTCATCTTGAATTACATTTCAACCATGTTGATGATATTCTAAGCTGCTTTTCAGTTGGTTCTTTCCAACTCAGAATTAACTTTTAATTCAAACTGTACAGCTAGGATGAATTCTAATATAATTATCTTTCATACCTTTATTTGATAAAAGACATTTGTGTAATTAACAGCTTTCATGGAATTGAGCATCTGCATAAGAAAAGTCAAAATGGTAGCTATAATCTTGTGGTTGAAGCCCCATGCAGTTTTTACATATATCACATCGCCACGCATATGAACAGGGCAGGGTTTCACACTAACATGGCTATTATCTTGACTTTTTAAACTCTTCTGTTTAGATGTCCCTGCATGGAACAGCTCCCCAAATAGCATCCCATTATTATATATTGATATTCATTTCCTGCTCTGCATTTTTAAATACACATTTGGTTTTCCAAACTTTTAGTTCTATCCTCTCCAGTCCAATGACTTTCAAATATCATGGTCCTACATGACATCCTGTCATACTGGTAATCATAGATATCAATATGCTGACCTCCTCCACAATTTTTGTTATCATATTCAATTATTCAGCTTCAAAAAGTGAAGTTTCAGTGAATAGTTCCTGAAAATGTGGTACTTCACATGGAAAAAAATGATAAAACAACTTTACAACTTTACAAAAGTTAGTCAAACAAGATTTTGTGGCTTTAGTACTTCAACAGTAGACATAGATCCTGAATTATCATCCATATTGTCATCATTTAATCTAAATAAGTATATTCACAAACGGGCAATACTTTCCCCATTATGATGGCTTTTTCAAATGATGCAAAGTAGTATATGATCTTTACTTTCTCAGTCAGGCAAAATCGATACAATGTACTGACAGGACAGTCATAATAATTCAGTAATTAACATTATTAATTCTTCTTCACTATGAAACATACTCAAATAATCTGATGTACTTTCTCATTCATAACTTAGTCAAAGCAAGAAATTAATCACAGCTGATCATTGCTGGTAGAGAAAAAGAACAATAAATCAGAGGTGTCAAACTCGTGTCGTCACGGCGGCATCATGTGACATATCGGGACTTTCCCCCTCTTTGCTAAACTGGGCGTGTCCAGCATATGATGCATCTGGCACATGGGCCAAGAGTTTGATAACCCTGCAATAAATAGAAGAATTAAGAGCATAATTTATAACAGAGTTATATACCATATAAAGAACTATGAATTGTGAATATACTATCTTGGAGTAATAATAGATTCAAAACTTAAATAATGTAAGATTTTTTAAAAAGTCCTTTTAGAAGGTAAGCTTTCAGAGTTAATTTAGGTGTGTAAGATTAGTAGTTTGATTTGATGTGTACACTATTTTAAAAAAAAATTACAGTAATTTTTTGTAATTTTTTATTATTTAATTCAACTTGTTTGTAGGTTTGCTTTTAGAGAGGTACAAATTTGACATACTGCTTCATCTGGGGCATTTTTAAACATTAGATGAGGACAAACTGTTCTAAATATAGCACATCTTCTGTACATTATTATAACCCTCATTGTTGTTTTGCTCCTTCATTACCAGGCAGCTTCCTTTAATGCCCATGGACAACATCTGAGCGAATGTCACAGGATTTTACCATCTTTTCTGTGCTTCCAATACTTATATAAGACTGCAAGAGGTTACTCGTTGGCCTTTGGTAAATATCATCACTTGTACTGAATATAATCAATTTTATATCACTATTTCAGGAAGAGATGAGGATGGTATGGAAATCTTGGCCAAGTATTTGAAAACTGTGTGGAGCTAGAAAGGTTAAAGAAAATCATATTAAATCCAGATGGAAAGACTGTTTGCCAGTGATAAATTTGATTCTATTTCACTTTCAGAGTTAGTTTTTTTTGAAGACACACTCTCCCCATATGAAGTACCATAATCTGGGGATCTTCTTGGATCCTCTGCTTGGACAGTAGGTAGAAGCTGGGACCAGGTAGCATGTGTGACACATGTCCTTGATGTTGTGTGGTTAGGCTGTTACATTGTGTTCAATCTTTTAAAGCATCTGGAAGGCTTCAATGAGTTGGCCGTCTAACCAGAAGTAGTAGATTTAGCCATTTAACACATAGGCTTCAGTTGCAGCATTGATTAATGCTTTTTTTGCTGGCTCAACTTCAAAATGCATTTTAAAAAAAGCTTTGTGATTTGGCTCCTGGATACCTATTGAACTATTCTTCTTGACAAGATATGCCTTGCCCTATGTGCTCCAATGGAGGCAGACCTAGAGGCTGTATTTGACAAGTGCTAACAGAGAATAATGCTGTGCAAGAATTGTACTTGACAAGAATGCCACTAACACTGTCATTGTGTATGGAAGGGCATCTTTGAATTGAGGGTTGGAATGTATATAGAAACACAGCATATTTTAATCTGCTAAGTGAGAATTCTACAATAGAGACTTTAGAATAGAATAATAATAGAATAACAGAGTTGGAAGGAACCTTGTAGGTCATCTAGTCCAACCCTCTGCTCAAGCAGGAGACCCTATACCAAGGGTGTCACACTCATGTGGTCATAGCGGCATCACATGATGTATTGGTACTTTCCCCCACTTCGCTAAACCGGGAGGGGGTGGGGCCAGAACATGACACATCTGGTCCATGACCACAAGTTTGACACCCCTGTCCTATACCATTTCTGACAGATGGCTGTCCTGTCTCTTCTTCAAAGCTTCCAGTGATGAAGCACCCACAACTTCTGAAGGTAAGCTGTTCCATTGGTTGATTGTTCTCAATGTCAGAAAATTTCTCTTTATTTCTAGGTTGAATCTCTCCTTGGTCAGTTTTCATCCATTATTCCTTGTCTGGCCTTCAGGTGCTTTGGAAAATAGATTTACCCTCCCTCGTCTCTGTGACAGCCCCTCAAATATTGGAAGCTTTCAGATAGTTTATTGTAATAAGACTGTAGCAAATGAAATCTGAAATTTTCTGAGATCCTAAACCAAAGATTGATTGGTTTATGCTTAAACAGAGCTCTGAAAGATATTTTACTGAAGGTCCTGATGTCATTTAAGTCAAGGATATAGGGACATGTCGACATGCTTTTTTTGTAGCTGTTCTCCAGGTTTTGGACACTCTGAATCTCCTCACATTTCACAGAATCTTCTACTCTGGGTGTTTGGGAACTAATGGCATCTATGATGCCTGTTAAATAGATAGTTGGGTATTATATGGGATATCACATAATTATGATTATGTGCCATCAAGTCATTTTTAATTCCCAGTGACCCATATAGATAAGATATTGTTTACTCCTAATTTTATTGCTTGTATTTTCTTCCTCTTTGTAAACTTCTTTCAGTCTTATGGAAAAGGGAGTACATAAAATCATTATTAAACAACTATCAATATTTACAAGACAAAAGCCAACTTTGGAGAATCTGGACAGCAGCTACCAGTGGGAGCTCGCTGTCACATTTAGATGGTTTCTTTTTCTGAGCTATAGAAAAAAAATAGGGAAGCCAAAGAAAATTTTGGAAGTTGCTTTCCTAGATACAGGATTGTACTGAACTCTAAATAAACTGGAGGCACAAACAACCCTGAATTAACAATGTTAAGGTAATGACTGTTGGCATCAGCAATTGTGACTCCCCTTTTGTCATCTTGATGTTGCCCTTCACACCTAATTGCCGGATAATTATCTATTACCTAGCAATAATGTGTTTGGAAGTTCATACAGATGCCTTCCTCCAGGAGGAAGAATAAGTGATTGAAAAAATACACTAAAGACAGGCTCTTCAAGAGATCTCTCCTAATTCACAGCAGCTGTGCATCTGATCTCTCTTTTGTGTTAAAGGGGGAAAAATTATAATGGGGCAGGAATTGCAAGGTCAGCTACCCCAGCACTCTGCAAAGATGCCAGAAACTAATCATGCGCTGCCAAAAAGGTTTTCTACCTCTGTATGTTGTAAATCTGACACAGGGAAGTAGTAAACACATTTGGGAGGCAAGGGATTGTCTTTTATGTCTCTCATTTAAAATGCTCCTCTGAATTGAGAATCAAATAATGGGACCAAAGCAGGCTCCAGAGTTAAATTAGTTCTGTCAAGCGATGACATCTGAGAAGAGGTCTTGCCATAAAGGGGCCAATTTTTCAGCCTGTTTAGGAATGAGCAAGATTTGCAAGGTAGTAAAATTGTCTGGATTACACTGTGTAAGCCCAGATTTACATTGAATAAAGTTAGTTGGAGCAATGGACTTTGCCACATTCAAAAGAGCATGTTTCTCTTTAAATTGTATTAACTTAATTACAAATAGCAGTGTCATCGGATTGACTCTATGATTGTAAGCAGAACGTTTTTAAGATCCCAAGAGGTAGAGGAGAAAAACTTCCACTTTTCTCTCTCTCCTTGAATCCTATGCCAATATATGATTTTTCTTCATTTCTTTTCTCCACTGAAAAGAGTGAAGGAGGGGTATCCACAGGGCGTGGTCAAAAAAGTTAAGATGGTATTGGAAGAAATATCCATCTGATTCAGTTCCAAGCCAGGAGAAAGACACTGGAAACATGGAAGCTGGTTGGAAAGATGAAGCAGAACAGTGGTGGGTTGCAGGCGGTACGCCCCGGTATGGGTGTACCGGAGCCTGCCTAGAGCACCCGGTATCATTCCGGTATGGTGCTCTGGAGGGCCCACTTGCCCGAGCTCCTTGTCTGTCCTTTAAGCCTTGGGCACTTATGCGCATGTGCATGGCACGTACAGTGCCTCCGCGACACTCCACCAAGCAGCTGGAACATCGCGGAGGCTTGCGGAAGCATCACAGGCAAGTACGATGCATGCACGCACCACACATATGTGCGTCCATGTGGGTAAAGCCGGGGCCATTCCAACCATATCGGTTGGAACAGAATCCGAAATTCACCCCTGAAGCAGAACCATCAAGCACATGATCCTGATGCAGCAGACCACATGGAGTTGAGAGATGGGTTTTTATACCTTCTCTTGGACTTTGCACTTGAACGTCCTATTCCTGTGCAAGAACATTTACTCTATTGACTGTTGTAGGGGAGTCATAGCTGGCTCTGTAGATTGTCTGAGCCAAGCTTGGTTTAAGCTTGGTCTGCTGACACAATGAAGGGGCTTTTTGGGCAATTCCTATTGTGGCTGACGGCTAATCCTACCTTTGTTCAGACCTTGTTGCAGGGAATTTTCTTGCGAATAGAACTACCTAGGTCTAAAGAAGCTCTTTATCTCTTAAGTGCTGACATCTGCTGAGGGCCATCAAGAAAGGTGGGGACTGCTTTCTGGCTCTATGTTCCTCAATTTCTTATCCAGGAAAATATAATATTTTGCCTTTTTAATACTTCTCAGAATATTTCATTCTTCTAGGAGAGGGGTGGGTGCTAATTTTCTACAATGACAACCATCGTGGTGCTATTGAAATTTGTTCATTAAGGTAGTGGAATAAAAACTGGCAAATCACCAGTTCAGGAGCCAGCAAGGTGACTTTGGCTCAGTCACACTTTCACATCCCAACCAGTGGAGGGATTCAAATTTTTTTACTACCAGTTCTGTGGGCATGGCTTGGTGGGCATGGCGGGGGAAGGATACTGTAAAATCTCCATTCCCATCCCACTCCAGGCGAAGGATACTGAAAAATTCCCATTCCCCCACCCCCAATCAGCTGAGACTCGGGAGGCAGAGAATAGATGGAGGTGGGGCCAATCAGAGGTGGTATTTACCGGTTCTACAAACTACTCAAAATTCCCACTACTGGTTCTCCAGAACTGGCCAGAACCTGCTGAATACCACCTCTGATCCCAACCCACTGCATGGGATTGTTGTGAGAAGCTATTTCACAGTTTATCTGTTAACAAAAATATTAAATCACATCTTTAACCTCCATCCCCACACAGATTGTTTCCCATCATAAAGACTGAATATTTATACATATTTTAAACTGCTTGAAATCTTAAAAGATCCTAGGTAGTAGAAAGAGAGGAACAGAAATGAGACACTGCAGCAATGAAGCCATAGAAATATAGGACTATAAAAAATATATTAAATATTTTATTAACAATTAGAAAAACACCCCCGGTGCACATGTTTTCTACCAATTAGGACTAAAAGGTTTCCAAAACAGTCATTTTCTGGAAAGTGGTAAGAACACAGAAAGAGAGAAAGAGAGAAGAAGAGAAAGAGATCTTGCCTTGGGCATAAGCTATTCCTTGGGGGGAACCCCATAGACCAGGGGTGTCAAACTCATGGTGGCATCATGTGACATATTGGGATTTCTCCTCCCCCTTGCTAAAATGGGGTGGGTGTGGCCAGCCTGCGACACGTCTAGCCCATGGGCCGGGAGTTTGATAGCCCTGCCATAGAGAATGCTTATTTTCAAACCCTCTCCTTCTATATTTCTTAGTATGTAGGAACCATTATCAGGTGTTCTCTAATTATTCAGAGTGTAAGGGCAGAATCTGGCTTGGATAGAGAGCCCCACAGATGTTCAACATCCACTTTGTAGCCTCGCCTCCTAATTAAGACTTACAAAGCAAACATTCTACTATTTTAACTCCCACTACTCTATCATCCTCCAAATCTATTGGATTTCAAGTCCCTTCACCTCCATGATAAGGTTATTGTATTACCATCAGAAGGGCATTGGATTGAATCAGAGGCATTTGATCCTTAATTCTGGGGTTTTACAAAGTGTTCAGTTAAAGAATCTTTCCTGCATTTTATTAAGTTAAAAGTTATTTCTGACATCTGCTCCTTCATTTGGTTGTTATGGAAGTTCGTTATTGGATTTTAATTCTGTTAAGGATGTGGTATATTTTGCTGTATTTAATTGTATGCTGCCCAGAATGAGATGGGCAGTTTCTAAATTTCATATGTAAATAACGAAAAATAAATAAAAATTCCCAATCTGGTTGTGTTACTAGTGTTTTTTACAGGAAACCAGAGCCATCTGCAAGTGGGAGTAAGAGTTTCAAATGTGGTGTGCATTTGATCTACTTTTGTACCTTTGTTGTGATGTTGGAGGAATGTATGAAAAGAGTGAAACTTGTTTTATCATGCAACGTTGCTTTCTCATTTTGATGAAAATCTCTCTGAATTTCTTTTTAGGAAAAATATGAAAGTACAGGTAGTCCTCGGCTTCCAACAGTTCAGTTAGTGACTGTTGAAGGTTACAACCGCACTGAAAAAAGTGGCTTACGACTGTTTTTCACACCTGTGACCTTTGTAGCATCCCTAGGGTCATGTGATCAAAATTCAGGGCCTTGGCAACTGGTTCATACTTATGACCATTGCTGTGTCCTGGGGTCATGCGATCACCTATTGCAACCTCTGACAAGCAAAATCAATGGAGAAACCAGATTCACTTAACTAACTTAATCAACTGCAGTGGTTCAGTTAACAACTGTAGCAAGAAAGATCCTACAATGGGGCAAAACTCACTTAACAAATGTCTCACTTAGCAACATAAATTCTGGGATCAATTGTGGTCGTAAGTTGAGGACAACCTGTATATCGCGTTTTTAAAATCAGTAGTTCTAAACAATGACCATACAACATTACCTGTATTCCCAATATGCTTTTGCGAAAGCCAATTTGTTTTTCAATTAACATATACATGGACTTATTCCTACAATATGTTACACATTTTAACTGTATCAGGAAAGAAGCCAATAAAATAGTTAATCGTTTCCCCTTTCCTTGTGGAAGCAATCAGTTTTTCTCCAAAGATTTTTTTTTTAATGAAGTGATTGTGTGTGGTATCTTTTCAGCTCTCTCAGTTCTCTAGTGAGTGTATTAAAAGGAAGTAAAAGAGCTTCTTTTTTTTTAAAAAAAAAGCAGAATATGTACAACAGCAAATCAACTGCAACAAATATTCCATTCCTGTTCCCCCTTTCTATGGTTCATTGGAGCTGAAAAGGAAACATAAGGGGCACAGATCCACAAAACTGGATTTCTATGTGGTAGGTTGCTATTTCACAGATGTGGAGTTTTATGGATTAAGGTACAATTAACTCTAACAGATGGATTCACATTTCAGTTCCTTAGCAGTTTTCTACCAGTGTAAATAAAAAGTTAAGAGAAAGAAAATACAATCCAGTTTTTTTGTCCAATTGACACTTTAAGGGACTTTTTGCCTCTTACATCTGAAAATCAGCACATTTTAATATTCTAAAATTCAGTGGGTATGTCAGTTTAATAGCTGATCAATGCCCATTCTGTACATTTGATTGGGATAAGATGGAAAAGAAGGCCAACTTCATTCAGTCTATCCATGGTTTTCATAGCACATTACGTTACATGAAGCAGAAGTATTATGTTATTGTCCTAGCAGCAAATCTCCTTTGTCTATGCAACCTTCTATCAAAGTGCTTATTAAGATAGTAATAATGATACATTAATCCCTCAGACATTTTTGTCCTATTTTATACTAGAAAATTGAATCATAGCCAACATGCAAAAAAATTCCTTTCTATTACTGAACATTAGAGAAAGAAAACCTCTCTAACAGCAAGTTGAAGAATCAGTTAACCGCAGAGACCCTACACTGGATATGTTCAAGCATATTTTAAATAGCTATGGCTTGGGAATGCTTTACTTTGAGTTATTTCAACCAATAAGGGGTTGACATCTAAGTCTATGATTCCATAATTTTCTGTTCATTCTCCTAGATACTTTGGATAAATGTATAGTGCATTTCTGCAATGTGATTTACTGTGGTCCGGCAGTATTAAGATTTAATATTGGAAGTGATATCAGTCAATTTCTGGGCATTGCAATTTTTATTGTTTTCTCAATATTTTGGGAAGTACAAGTAGCACATTCAGCAAAAATTGAAATAATAGAAAGTTTATTTCTGAAAGGTTATTTCTATTATTTTACAATGATTAATCAATTAATCTCTTCACAAACAAGACATAGCAAAATCTATACTCCAGAGTTAATTATTCTAAGAAGTCCCGAAATGAGGGCAGTTTGTATGTGAGTTTGCAGATTACTTTATGGATGCTAAAATTTGATACAGATGAGAAAAGAGAGGGAGGGAGGTAAATAACCACAAAGATAAATGGTGAAAATACAAAATCATCTAAATCAGGGGTGTCAAACTCAAGGCCCAGGAGCCAAAACTGGCCTGCAGGGTGCTTAGATCTGGCCTATGGGGTTGCCCTGGAAACAGAGAAGGACCAGCCCGCAGTGCCTCTGCCAGGAAAAATGGAGTTCAGGAGGGCTCTCCCGAGCTCCGTTTTCACTGGCAGAGGGTTGCAGGAAACCATTGCAGCCAAAAACGGAGCCTGGGAGGCCACTTTAACTGTTAGAGTACTCGGGCCATCACAGGCGCCCCTGACATGACTGATGTCGAGCTGGCCACGCCCACTCCGCCCCCCTGACACAGCCCTGATGCAGCCCTCAATGAAATTGAGTTTGACACCCCTGCTCTAAATGATGCTCTTTTTTTAAAAAAGCTCATTCCTCTATGTGTACTGGAAATAAGACAGGATGCATTAATGGAACTTTTTGCAACTTAATAACAAAAACACCTCCCACCCAATATGTGTGTATAGAAAAGCTAGTTAACAAGCAAGATAAATCTCCTATAACAAATTCCATTTTTCTGCAGCGACTGAAATCCGCAGAGGAACACAACATTTCTTATCATATGTAAGTCAATTCTAGTATCCACAAGACCAACTCGAATTTCATTCTAAGCATATGGCCAGATATTCCAGGGGGTAAACTTCCTAAAAAATTAGTTCCAGAAGAGATTCTCAAAATCACATAGTATGATGAAACCTTGGCAGGGAAGCCTTTAAGTGTTGCCAGAGGCAAGAGCTCAGGCTTATAGGCAAATTTGACCCCTTGTTGGTCTTGTACCTTCTCTTCAGTAAGTTTTTAACATTGGTAAAAACTCTGCAAATCTAAGATCTGACTATATCACCAGTAACTTCTGTTTTCTTGCGCTAACAACCACAGATCAGTTGGGTAACTGCTTTCAGATGATCATGGGAAGCCATTGCAAAGGACTGGGCTTTCTGCAGCAATCCCAAATGTCATTTCTCTGAACATTTGCAGATGCGTGCAAAAGCTACGGGCTGCATATGGCAGCAGTTATAGATGATTGGAGAGCATCAGGAGGGTCATGGAACATGCAAAAGAATTTCAAAAGCTACCCACTGGGCACATGAACAGAACTTTCAATCAGCTAGGGGTTAAGAATCCAAATGTTCTGGAACCATAAAGAATAAGGCAGCGCCATCTTATAACTTGAGCTATACGTAGCCTACAGTATCAAATGCACGTGGCACTTTAGTAAGGAAAGAAGTCAAATTCTTGTGCTAAAGGACTGAAACACTGTTTAGCAAGGACCATTCTTCTGTTTCAGAAATTTATATTTTATTAATTTGACCAGTGAGTTTTCATGCTTGTTTAGGGTGAGGGTACATGACTTCATGAAGCAAAGGCCTTGATCTTTGAGAGGCATACCAAAAGCTATTACAAAATGTGGTTTAAAGATAATAACAAAAATAGATTTTTTTGCCCTCTCAAAGAGGGGCACTCATCAACAAGTTCTTAGATGCCATGAGATGGCAGTATTTAAAAGAAGGAATCAGGAGTATGTCCTCCTTATGGTAATGCATTGGGACAATTAGATGTTCTTGGGACAAGACAGTCCTGTGAGTAACCTGATTCTATGTCATGTGTGACTTAAAGGTGATAATCAGCACAGTTGGAAGCCTATTGGGAGCCAGAGTAATGAGTGAAAACTACCTGCATCATTGTATTCTTGGCCAATGGAAGCTTCTGGGTGGTCTTCAAGGATAGTCCTATGGAAAAAGTGTGTTGCAGTAGTCCAATTGGGAAGTGACTGAAGCATGAGTGACTATGAGCAAGACCTCTCAGTTCAGGAGGGGCATAACTGGTGTCCAAGCCATAGTTATACAAAGACCCCCAGGTCAGAGGTGGGTTGCTCCCGGTTTGGCCCAGAATGCTCGAACTGGTAGTAGCGGCAGTGGGAGACTCTGCCCACCCGCCTGGATTCTTCTGCGCATGCGCATAAGTGTTACACATGTGAATGAGCACACACATGAGGGCGCCCAAACCTGTGGTTAAAACATTGGCAACCCATCACTGCCCCAGGTGCAACAACTGACTGTTCTTCAAGGTAGGGCTGAGTCTAGCAGAACACACACAGACATACACAGACACACACACCACAATTGTGCACCAAGTCTGAAAAGAGCAATGCTTAGATGTAAGGACACATTGGTACTTAAAGGTACATGCTAGTGAATTATGAAGTAGCATTTAAAATACTGAAATTCCTTTGCACTTTTGAGAATAGAGAGCATTCTGCCTAATAAAGAGAGGGCATGTTATGTGACTTAGACTGAGCCAAGTAATATATGTGTCAGAATAATGATTTTGTTTGCTGAGTTAATTTTACATCAGGGTTTTTTTTCATTCATAAGTATGGATGGAAAGCAGAGGTGGGTTCCAGATCCTGTTCCAACCAGTACAGTGCAACGGGGCCCAGCATCCCCCACATGCACGTACGCACACATGTGCAGAGTGCACATGCATCCTTACCTCCATGACTCCTCCACGATGCCTCCATGATGCTCCAGCTGCTCAGTGGAGCCTCACGCAGGCGCTGCACGCGCCATGCACATGCACAGAAGTGCCAAAGAGCTCGAATATAGGTAAGGAGCTCAGGCGGCTGGGTGGGCCCTCTGAAGCACCTTACTGGAACGATACCCAGTGCCTCCGGCAAGCACCGGTACGCCTGTACTGGGGCATACCACCTGCAACTCACAACTGATGGAAAGCCAATTTGCTGAACTACTTAAGATAGCAGGTTATAAACTGGGAGGCTGTGAGTTCTAATGCTATCTTAGGCACAAAGGCAATTGGGTGACTTTGGGCCAGTCACTTTGTCTCAGCCCTAGGAAGCAGGCAACAGCAAACCACTTCTGTGAAACCTTGCCAAAAATCTGCAGGGACTTTGAAGAAAACAAATAACACAAATGGTTAATTTCTGGGATTTTACAATTAAAGTTGGAACATATTATCATTTTCTCTGTATTTTTTTCTTTTTGAACAATATATTGCTTTTTTTTAAAAAAAAACAAAAAACACCAGTTGCTTAGTCCCATCATTTTAAACTGGTTGCTAGGGCAGCATTTTACGCAGATGGCATGCATTTATGTTTTGTACTTAAGCTTTAAGAGAAAGCAAAAGTTCTATCTTACAGCCATCAGCTAGGAATGATTTCTTTTCATACGACTTTTGCATTTTAAAGAGCCAAGGCAGAGGAAAAGGTATTGGCAAACAAATATATTAGTAAGTATATATTATAGCTGATTATAAAGGGATTTTTCTTTGAGCCTTTCTGTTAGTGTTGACTCCTGAAAACAGCCTGGACTGGTCCCTGTAGTTTTCTTGTCAGGTGTTTTAGAAGTGGTTTGCCATTGGCTTCCTCCTAAGGCTGAGAGAATGACTGGCCCTAGGTCATATATTCTCTTTGTGCCTAAGACAGGACTAAAACTCATGGTCTCCTGGCTTCTAGCCTGGTCCTTTAACTCCTGGACTGAACTGGCTCTATATGCAGCTACAGGTAGTCCCCAACTTACAGCTGTTCACTTAGTTCACCGTTCAAAGTTACATGGGGCAATGAAAAAATGGGTTTATGACCATTTTTCACAGTTACAACCTTTATAGGTTGTAATCTATGATTATGCGGTCAAAATTTGGATGCTAGGCAACTGATTCATACTGATGACGGTTGCTATGTCCTAAGGTCATGTGATCACCTTTTATGCCCTTCTGATAGGGAAAGTCAATGGGGAAATCATCTTCACTTAACAACTGTGTTACTAGCTTAACAACTGTGGTGATGTTCTTAACAACCATGAAGAAAGATAATAAAACGGGGCAAAATTCACTCAACACTCAGCAACAGTAATTTTGTGCTCACTTGTAGTCGAACGTTGAGGACTACTTATACCCTGCTTTTGACTTCACTCTTCATTTTGCTGTGTTAATTTCTTTTGCTAAACTGCCTGATGCTTAGCAGGAAGAATGGGGAAGAGGGAAATCCCAGAGACCAGAGATGTGATAATATAGGAATTCCCACAAATAGGAAGCCACCCTGAAGCTTCAGAAGGTGCTGTACAATGATTTTTCTCAATACTTTTTTCTGGAGCAGCTTATTAACTAGTAGAAATCATTGGCTCAGGTTTTCAGGATGGCCAGAATTTCCACAGTTTTGTCTGGACATTTATAATATCAATGTCACATGAATGATCCATGTATCTTTGCATATTGATATAGCTTTAGCCTTTTAATGGTGTCAGGGTGAAACGTATATGGTAAACTATGATGAAACTTGGTTTGAAACTCAACATTAAAAAAAAACTAAGATCATGGCATCTGACCCTCTCAATTCCTGGCAAAAAGATGGGGAAGAAATGGAGGTAGTGATAGATTTTATTTTCCTGGGTTCCAAGATCACTGCAGATGGGGCCTGTAGCCAAGAAATTAAAAGATGCCTGCTCCTGGGGATGAAATTTATGGCAAATCTAGATAGCATACTAAAAAGCAGAGACATCATCCTGCCAACAAAAGTGCGTATAGTCAAGTCTATGGTTTTCCCAATTGCAATGTATGGCTGCGAAAGTTGGACCATAAGAAAGGCTGAGCGCCAAAGAATTGAGGCCTTTGAACCATGGTGCTTGAGAAGACTCCTGCGAGTCCCTTGGACTGCAAGGCGATCAAACCAGTCAGTTCCAGAGGAGATCAACCCTGACAGCTCTTTAGAAGGCCAGATCCTGAAGATGAAACTTAAATACTTTGACCACCTAATGAGAAGGAAGGTCTCACTGGAGAAGAGCCTAATGCTAGGAAAGAATGTGGGGAAAAGAAGAAGGGAACGACAGAGAATGAAGTGGCTGGATGGAGTCACTGAAGCAGTAGGACTGAGCTTAAATGAATTCCAGAGGCTGGTAAAGGACAGAAAGGCCTGGAGGAATATTGTCCATGGGGTTGCAATGAATTGGATATGACTTCGCAAGTAACAACAATGATGAAATATTAAAATGATATCTGAACATAATTCCCTGAATATAAGTCTTTTTTTTTTAATTTGCATACTCTAAATTTCACATTTATTCTTGAAAACAAATCATGACTTGGTTAAGACAAATATTCTTAAGAAGTTTTCTATTAAGCAATCCCAGAGTTCTACTTAGACAAGATCAGCTAGAGATCACATACACATCCAAGACTCTGTACAAACCATCAGTTAAGACTTTGATGTATTTCCTGTGATGCTCTGTGGAAACCAAAGTTGGACTTTGAAGAAGCAAGACAAGAAGAGAACTGGTGCTTTTAAAATTTGGTGTTGGAGAAAATTCCTGGGAACCCCATGGACTGCCAAGAAAACAACAATGGAATCACTGAGCAAATATATCCAGAGTTTTCACTTGAGGCACACACAAAAAACCCAGGCTCAAATTATCCTACTTTGGATACTTTATATATGAAATCAAACTCTCTAGAGTAGACAGTAATGCTGAGAAAAGTGGCTGAAAGTTGGACAAATTCAGTTATAGTAGCCATGAGTGCACTGTTGGAATTGCTGAAAGAACATGTTAGGGACAATTCATTATGGAGGAAATCTATGTCAATGATGTCTTGTGGCACCTAAATATCATGATCAAGAACAATTTGTCCTCTTCTTACTTTGTTGCCTGGAGCTGAATAAAGCCAGTGTCAAAATGAGATGCAATGGATAGCTTCTTCTACTATGGTCTTTGCCCAATCCCCCACTTGCTGTGGTCCTACTGATGATGTAAATCAGGGGTTGCCACAAAGAAGAGGGAATCAAACTATTCTCCAAAGCACCAGAGGGTAGAACAAGAAGCAATGAGTGGAAACTAATCAAGGAGAGAAGCAACTTAGAACTAAGGAGAAATTTCCTGACAGAACAATTAATCAGTGGAACTTGCCTTCAGAAGTTGTGAATGTTCCAACACTGGAAGTTTTTAAGAAGATGCTGGATAACCATTTGTCTGAAGTGGTGTAGGGTTTCCTGCCTAGGCAGGGGGTTGGACCAGAAGACCTCCAACGTCCCTTCTAACTCTGTTATTCTATTCTATATTTGTTTGTTTATGTATCATATTTATATGGCAACCTATCTCACAAAAATGTGACTCTTTTTGATTTCCAACAAGCTGTCATTAAATAGAAGTCGACTTTCAAATTAAAAAAGAGATGGTCATTCCCAATTCAAATTCTACCACAAACAATTAAAATAGTTGTTAGATGAGAAATCTCCAGAAATGTTCAGGCTGGATGTTTAAGAGTCAACTCAAAGGAGATTTTGTATATTTTTTATGCATAAGGCATGCATAAATCTTGCTCAACATTTTTTCCCTCCAAAAGTAGGATCAGGAGCCAAGGAAAGATGTGCTATTTTTAAACTTACAGGTTAATTTATTTGTCTACAGAAGCACTTCCACATTGTTCTTGCACACTTTTTTTTTGAAAAAGTGTGCAAAATTGGTATTATCATGCCACAAATAGAAGTCTGTTAGAAACTTCTATTTTTGTGCTTATCCTCTCATATCCTGTCAAAATGATGTTAACCTGTTATATTTTGTTTCTCTTTATAGTCTTGCTGTAATAAATCTAGTTGCTGACTTACCAGATGCTGTCAACAAGAATAGCTGCAATGTGCCCAGGGTAGACAAATGGATATTGCAGTGTTAGCTGCAGTATTTAACCCCAGTGTCAAAAGATATTACCAAATACTGGGTCATTATAGCTGAACTGTGGTGACCGCCAAATGTCTTTATAATGATGCATAGAGGAATTCCCACACTCCAGAATTCAGGAGTGGAGACTGCGTGTATATAATCTCTGGAGGGCTCCATGAGCTGCAACGGTGGTGGGATGTGGATCCTGAACATTCTTTTAGATGACATCTGATCTCCATCAATTGTCTACGAAACATAATATACTCTGAGTCCTCTGCTGGTTATAGGACTGGCAAATGTCTATTTTAGCCCCTACCGAATCGTGATACATTTGCTGTCTGCCCAGTTCTCTGTATCTTGTGTATTCCTACGCTTTATAGGTATTACTACCCATGTTTCCCTGAAAATAACACAGGGTCTTATTTTCTTTTGACCCCTGAAATAAGCAGTTGGCCTTATTTTTGAGGAGGTCTTATTATTTTTGAGGTGCAGGAGACGGCGAGTGTGGTCACCTCATGGCTGCTGCTGTGTTGCAATATTTTCAGGGAGGGCTTATTTTGGGGGGAGGGCTTATTTGAGTGCATATGCTCAAAAGCCAGATTGGGCTTATTATCCAGGGAGGTCTTATTTTCATGGAAACAGGGTATAGATTATATTTTATGATGGACTTCAACAAAGACTCTCAGTTTTGAGACTATATTGTGGCTCTCAACATAAAATGACTGATGGGAAGACATAAGTTTTTACAAAGTGTGGATTTTCCAGAATGATATCTCTCTAATGCCATCTCCCAAATTCTCTCTGCAATCCTTCCTTACCATTTATCTTGCCTGATGCTTATGGGGCTAGTGGGCCAATTTGCAAAGAAAGCACTGGAATATTGTTGCCTACTTTTTACTTTCTAATCTGCTTTATAAGGTTTATTTGAGACCCAAAGGCGTCCTTTAAAAAAAGGATGAAGCTGGAGTACATTAGCTTGTATTTCATGTAAAAAGTGAAGTGGGACAAGATACCTGTCAGGCACAACAAGATATATAATTGTACTCTGAACATGATTTATTAATTTTAATACACTATCATTTTCGTGCCCTTGTTAACAA